>NC_088864.1:14316776-14616776 GCF_032884065.1 Artemia franciscana
GACACTCAAAGAAAGAATACAGACTGGGATACCGGGACAAAAATGACGACTGGGACACAGGGAATATAAATGACGACCAGGACACTGGGACACAACTACAACGGGGACGCCGGGGGCACAGGGGGATATATAAATGACGACGGGGACACAGGGAATGTTCGATTAGCAATCACCATCAACAAAGCTCAAGGGCAATCGTTAGAAAAGTGCGGTATAGATCTGAATAAGGATTGTTTTCCCATGGACAATTATTATGTTGCATGTTCAAGAGTTGGTAAACTAAAAAAAAGGTAAAAACTACAAAAAAAAACTAAAAAGAAAAAAAACCTAAAAACTATTAAAAAACTGAAAAAGAAAAAAAACTAAAAAAAAGGAAAAAAATGAAAAATAAAGGAGAAAAAGAAAACAAAAAAAAATAAAACAAAATAAGAGAGTTAAATGTATTCAAGCCAAAGTAGCTGAGTTGGTAAAGCGTTATGTTCCAGGTTCTAGGTCCGAGAGGTTCCAGGTTCGAACTTTGTAACACAAAAGAAGAAAAAAAACTAAAAAAGGTAAAAACTACAAAAAAACTAAAAAGAAAATACTAAAAAAAAAAACTAAAAAAGCTAAAAAACTAAAAAAAGGTAAAAAACTAAAAACTAAAAAAGAAAAAAAAAACTAAAAAAAAGGTAAAAACTACAAAAAACTAAAAAGGAAAAAAAAGAAAAACTAATGAAAAAACTAAAAACTGAAAAAGAAAAAAGAAACTAAAAAAAGGAAAAAAATGAAAAATAAAGGAGAAAAAGTAAACTAAAAAAAATAGTATATACAGACCGGGACACAGGGAATGAAAAAAACTAAAAAGAAAATACTAAAAAAACTAAAAAAGAAAAAAAACTACCAAAAAAACTACAAAGAAAAAAAATAAAAACTATTAAAAAAACAAAAAAACTAAAAACTGAAAAAGAAAAAAAACTAAAAAAAGCAAAAAAACTGAAAAATAAAGGAGAAAAAGAAAACTAAAAAAGATAAAAATAATAAAAAAAGGTAAATGTATTCAAGCCGAAGTAGCTGAGTTGGTAAAGCGTTATGTTCCAGGTTCTAGGTCTGAAAGGTTCCAGGTTCGAACCTTGGCTTTAGCATTAATACAAAAGAAGAAGAAAAACTAAAAAAGGTAAAAACTACAAAAAAAACTAAAAAGAAAATATTAAAAAAACTAAAAAAGCTAAAAAGCTAAAAAAAACTTTTAAAAGGTAAAAAACTAAAAACTAAAAAAGAAAAAAAAACTAAAAAAAAGGTAAAAACTACAAAAAAAAACTTAAAAGAAAAAAAGACTAAAAACTTATAAAAAAACTAAAAACTGAAAAAGAAAAAAAACTACCAAAAAAACTAAAAAGAAAAAAAAATAAAAACTATTAAAAAAAAAAAAACTAAAAACTGAAAAAGAAAAAAAAACTAAAAAAAGCAAAAAAACTGAAAAATAAAGGAGAAAAAGAAAACTAAAAAAAATAACTAAAAAAGGTAAATGTATTCAAGCCGAAGTAGCTGAGTTGGTAAAGCGTTATGTTCCAGGTTCTAGGTCCGAAAGGTTCCAGGTTCGAACCTTGGCTTTAGCATTAATACAAAAGAAGAAGAAAAACTAAAAAAGGTAAAAACTACAAAAAAAACTAAAAAGAAAATATTAAAAAAACTAAAAAAGCTAAAAAGCTAAAAAAAAACTTTTAAAAGGTAAAAAACTAAAAACTAAAAAAGAAAAAAAAACTAAAAAAAAGGTAAAAACTACAAAAAAAAACTAAAAAGAAAAAAAGATTAAAACTAATAAAAAAACTAAAAACTGAAAAAGAAAAAAAAAATTAAAAAAAGGAAAAAACTTAAAAATAAAGGAGAAAAAGAAAACTAAAAAAAAATAAAAAAATAAAAAAGGTAAAAACTACAAAAAAAAACTAAAAAGAAAAAAAGGAAAAAAATAAAAAATTTATTTCATCATGTACCAATTCAAAAACGAATGTATATACAGACCGGGACACAGGGAATATAAATGACGACCGGGACACTCAAAGAGAAATTACAGACCGGGACACAAATGACGACTGGGACGTGTATGTCGACTGACGTCATGTTTGTGTGTCGACTGACGTCATTTTTGTTGACTATAAATGACGACTGGGACACAACTACAACGGGGACGCCGGGGGCGGGGGCACAGGGGGGATATATAAATGACGATGGAGACACAAGGAATGTTTGATTAGCAATCTCCATCAACAAAGCTCAAGGGCAATCATGAGAATAATGAGGTATCTGAATATGGATTGTTTTTCCCATGGACAATTATATGTTGCATGTTCAAGAGTCGTTAAACGTGACAATCTATTTATATGTACAGACAATGGGACAGCGAAGAATGTTGTATATTCGCAAGTTTTACGTAGTTAAAAACACATATATATATATATATATATATATATATATATATATATATATATATATATATATCTTATATATATAAAAATAAGTTGTTTGTCTGTCTGTCGACTGACGTCATGTTTGTGTGTCGACTGACGTCATGTTTGTCGACTGACGTCATTATGAAGATTGAGCATTATTCCGTCATGAAGTTGTTTGTCGACTGATGTCATGTTTGTCGACTGATGAAATTACAGACCGGGACACCCGGACACAAATGACGACCGGGACACCGGGACACAGGGAATATAAATGACGACCGGGACAATCAAAGAGAAATTACAACCTGGGACACCGGGACACGAATTACGACCGGGACACAGGAAATATAAATGACAACCAGGACACAGGGACACAACTACAACGGGGACGCCGGGGGCACAGGTGGGATATATAATTGACGACTGAGACACAGGGATTGTTTGAATAGAAATTACAGACCGGGACACAGGGACACAAATGACGACCGGGACACTGGGACACAGGGAATATAAATGACGACCGGGACACTCAAAGAGAAATTACAAACTGGGACACCAGGACACAAATGACGACCGGGACACAGGGAATATAAATGCTATTTATACGCACAGATTCACAGGTGGGACACAGGGACACAGCTACAATGGCGCGTAACTAATATGGCGCGTAACGACTTACGCGCGCGGGGGGGCTTGGGGGGGGCGCGAAGCGCCCCACCAACTAGGTGTTGGGGTGGCGCAAAGCGCCACCCCAACAGCTAGTATATATATATATATATATATATATACAGGTGGGACACAGGGACACAACTACAATGGCGCGTAACGACTTATGAGCGCGGGGGGCTTGGGGGGAAGCGCCCCCACCAACTAGGTGTTGGCGTGGCGCGAAGCGCCACCCCAACAGCTAGTATATATATATATATATATATATATATATATATATATATATATATATATATATATATATATATATATATGTATATATATATATATATATATTTATACTAGCTGTTGGGGTGGCTGTTGGGCCCCCAAGCCCCCCCGCGCGCGTAAGTCGTTACGCGCCATTGTAGTTGTGTCCCTGTGTCCCACCTGTGAATATAGATAGATATATATCTATATGTGTTTTTAACTACGTAAAACTTGCGAATATACAACATTCTTCGTTGTCCCATTGTCTGTGCATATAAATAGATTGTCAGGTTTACCGACTCTTGAACATGCAACATATAATTGTCCATGGGAAAACAATCCGTATTCAGATCTATACCTCATGATTCTAATGATTGCCCTTGAGCTTTGTTGATGGTGATTCCTAATCGACCATTCCCTGTGTCGCCGTCGTCATTTATATATCCCCCTGTGCCCCCCGGCGTCCCCGTTGTAGTTTTGTCCCTGTGTCCCGGTCGTCATTTATATTCCCTGTGTCCCGGTCGTCATTTGTGTCCCGGTCTGTAATCTCATGAACACTGGAACTTGACTATCATAAGACTGAATTACTAGCTGCCTGTGTCGCGCTAATATAAGTACAAGACTTGATTTCTAAACAAGAACTTGGGGGACGACCTGTGCAGTTGACCTCTACTGCAGATGTCGCAATACGACTGGTATTCCCAATCGTGAAGCAACCAGTTCATGTGAATCATTAATAGACTTGGATTTTGATTGGTTGATTCAAAAAGAAACATTTCTACTCTTTTGTTTGACTTGTGTTTAAAGGCACGTAGCCCACAAAGTATTGAATAACTGCTAAATTCCAGATTCTATAAGACTTAACTTTAAATCTTTTTCTAATTTGAAATTTACTAAAGGGATATGGCTGGGAAATTTAGTCCTGAATTTAAGAGTTTCTAAAGGAGTATGGATGAGAGATTTGGTCCTGTATTTAAGAATTTCTAAGGGGGTATGAATGAGAGATTTGGTCCTGAATTTTATAGAGGGGGGGGCTGGTCTATATGTTACATATCCCCTTTCCCGTTGTAGATTGATATCCCCATCAATCAGTCTAATCCCTTTCTTTAAACATTGCATTTTTAATTCTTATTGTCTATTAAAAAAAAAATTTTATTCTATTTCCATAACCTTATAATGATTATTTAAAATTTATAGAAATATTTTCCTACACCTTGTATATATCCTGCACCTAGCACTAAAAAATAATTACATAACGACAACACTTGACATTAACTGTGTTTAGACATGAATACCTGGTTCCAATTGTTTGTTTTAATTTGAATTATAAACAATTTTATCTATTATATTTAATTTTCAATTGATCCCAGGTATTTTAACAATAGAGTGTGAGAATATACAACATTATATAAAAAATCATCACTGGTACTTTTATTTAATTTAAACCATTAATTCACTATTTGGCACTTTGTTCATCACTTATTATTTTGATATATTATTTTCACACCAATCACAATTTTCGTGTCCTTGCCCTATTTACTGATTGAACTAATATAATGTAATTTTCTAATCTATCACCCTTAAGTATTTTTGTTGCTTAAAAATTTAGCAATTGTAAAGACAGGTAGTATTTAAGACCTTACTTTGTAGTTGATTCCTAAGTTCATAAAATTAGGATTTAGGATATTCTGTTCTAAATCTTCATCTAGGTCTGTGACGTTGCTGATATTGGGTTTCCATATTGAATTAGGTTATCATCTATGGTGTCTTCGTGGGTATGTTGTGGTTGTATCCGCTGGCTGGATGTTACGTCTTCTCTAGTCTACGGTGTTCAGTCAGAAAGATGAAAATGATTGTAGTACAATAGATGGTGCTATTTGAGGTGTCACTTGGGTGATAGCCGTCTGGTTGAATCAGATGTGTTTTTCGGGCATTCTTTGGCGGTTTATAAATCATGATAGGTGTTTTCCAGTTTTTGACCATGACGTATCGTCGGCCAATGTCAAGAGTATGCCAAATTCTGTAATAAAAAAAATTCCAAGCAGAATCATGTTGTTAACACATAAAATGATACTAGCGATACGATACTATGAAGCATTATTATAACATTAAATTGCATAATAATAAAATAAAATTGCATAACAGTAATATTATTTAAAAATTCAAAGGGAAATTGAATGTATAATAATTTTTTTTTCTTAGGTACATTCGAAGTAACGTGGGGTATATGAGGTTATATAGTAATTAAGAATTTTCTTATGTTTATAATACTAATATTAGATCATTATGGTTACATGTAAATATAAAAAGACTGAACAAAAGGGGGTGGTTAAATATAAATTTACATAGAGGTCTTAATTTACTCTGGATCATACTTTAATCCAATTTTTTTGAACTTCCAATGCATGATTTGTCGAAAAGTAATACATTTTGCATCATAGCCTTTCAATCATCATGCCTTGGAATATTTTTAGTTTGGAAATAGAGTAGTAAAATTACAAGAGACGACCTCTTAAATCTCTTGCACATAAGAAAAGAAAGGAACGAATTATTTCGTGCTTGTTTGAGGTCTATATTTACATATGATTTTCTGCCAAGAGTATTTTTGATGTATATGCCAAAAAGAAATACAGTATATTGCATCATAGCCTTTTAGCTGTTATACACCAAGAATATTTCCTACAGTAGGGAAAGGATATGTGAATGTTCAGGAAAAGACCTCTCAATTTTCATGTATCCTCACATCTTCCCTGTCAAAATGGCTTAAATATCATCGGGAGCAGTAGGGTTTAATTGACGCATCTCTTGTGTCTCAATTATATCTTTGTTTATTTTTCTTCACTTCAAGAGCTTTCCATAGTTAATTGTTAGTAGCGCTCTTATTGTTAGTGAAATAAGAAATACCATGAATATGGTGATTATAATATTATACCATGAGTTTGGTGAGAACAATCCGTATTGACTCTCCACGTATTTCAACCTTTGGTCTTCGTCAGTGAATAAGGGTATTTGCATATCTAACGCTTCCTTTATTTTTGTTAATTGCATTGTACCTTTAATCTTTTCTATTTTTGGCCATATGGATGTTTTAGATTCCTCATCATTTATATTCGGAATTGTGAAGGACAAGTTTATTCCTTGAAAGTTTATTATTTTTGGGCTCATGACGTTAAATGACGTAATTACATGACGTAATAATGTAAATAAAGGAAGTGTTGTCTGTTTGTTTAAGTTCTTATATTGAAGTAAAATGGACCCAAACAGACTAGCAAAGCTGAAGGAACTGGAGAAGAAGTTTTTAGATCCAAGAGATGTGCTGAATACAGACTGTTTACTTGATAGTATCCAAGCTCTGATAGGTGACTGTGACCATCCAGCTATAAGACGAATGAAAAATGTAGAACTGTTTCTTAACAGATATGATGGAGTCTCAAGCAAGATTACCAACTTACGTATAAAACCAGATGACTTTACGCTGATAAAAGTCATTGGTCGCGGGGCCTTTGGACAAGTTCAACTGGTCAGGAATAAAAATACCGACAAAGTTTATGCCATGAAGCTGCTTAGCAAATACAAAATGATTAAACGTTCAGACTCCGCCTTCTTTTGGGAAGAAAGGGATATCATGGCTCACTCTAACTCCGAGTGGATCGTCCAGTTGCACTTCGCCTTTCAAGACAGCAAGTACTTATATATGGTAATGGATTACATGCCGGGCGGTGATTTGGTGAATTTAATGTCTAACTATGACGTCCCTGAGAAGTGGGCTCGATTTTACTGTGCTGAAGTGGTCCTAGCTTTAGAGGCTATTCATAGAATGGGGTTTGTACATAGGGACGTTAAGCCGGATAATATGCTCCTAGATGCCAGTGGCCATTTAAAACTAGCTGATTTTGGTATCTGTATGAAAGTTGATTCCGATGGTCTTATCAGATCCGGTGTTGCTGTTGGAACTACTGACTATATCTCCCCAGAAGTGCTGAAATCTCAGAGTGGAGAGGGTGTCTATGGAAAAGAGTGTGACTACTGGTCAGTGGGCGTATTTTTATATGAAATGTTGGTTGGTGATACCCCCTTCTATGCTGAGAGTTTAGTTGGGACTTATGGGAAGATTATGGATCATGAAAATTCCTTGCGCTTTCCGGATGACGTTGACGACATTAGTGACAAAGCTAAGGATCTAATAAAAAAGTTTTTATCAGATAGGACAAAGAGGCTTGGAAGAAATGGAGCTGAGGAGGTTAAACGACATCCTTTCTTTGAAAATGACCAATGGACTTTCAATACAATTAGAGAATGTGTTCCTCCAGTTGTACCTGATTTAAATGGTGATGATGATACTTCTAATTTTGATGACATCGAAATTGACGATTCACCTGACGAAAATTTTCCTCAACCAAAAGCTTTTGTTGGAAATCATTTGCCTTTCATTGGTTTTACTTATTCCAAAGATTATCAGCTTCTTTCCAGAGTGGCCAACAGTTCTAACCAACCCAGAGACATCACTGATAAGGGCTCCTCCTCAGAAAATAATAACAATAAGCTTGGAGCTGAACAAGCCTTAAAACTCCGTCAGAGGTTGGAGGAGCTGGAGTCGAAATATCAAGCAGTCGTGAGAGAGCTTGACTCCACAAGGAGGATGCAGGAGTTGATGAGTAACGAACATAGGGAACTTGAAAAGCAAGCTGCCCTTTTAAGGCGCGAGTTAAAGGAAGCTCAAAGAAAGCACGAGAATGAATTGGAAAACAAGAAGAAGTTAGAATCAAGTTTATTTGAAACAAGGAAAAGATTAGAAGATGAGCAGAATCGTCGAACGCGGGAGCAGACGTCAAATCAACAAGTGACTGACAGGATATCGACACTTGAAAAACAGGTTGGAGAATTAAATGAGAAGTTAAAAGCTGAATCAGATAGTCATAACAAGACTCGAAGACAGTTTGCTGACGCAAACTTAAATCTTGTAAATAAAGAGCAAGCAATAGAAGATCTGATGGAACGATTTTCCTGTCTTCAGAAAACACGCGATCAACTCGAAGTTGAAATATCTTCACTGAATTCGATTGCTGATAATGAACGATCAGGTCGGTCTCAGGAGGCTAAAAGGTCTCTTGAACTAGAGAAACAAAAAGTATTACTTCAAAATGAGGTTGAGAGGCTCAATGATAAAGAGAAGCATGCAGTTGAAGAGAGTCGAAGGTTGGCCGAGGAAGTGGTTCGGCTTGAAAAGAAAGGTGCTTCTTTAGATTATGAACTATGGTCGATGACGCAGAAGTATCATGCGGAGGTTGACTCTCACACACAAACTAAAAGAGCGAAAGCCGGACTCCGAGAGGAAGAGAATACAGAAGAGGTTAAGGGTCTTCAGAACAATTTGATAGAAGAAAAATCAGCCCGACAAAATGCTGAATGTTTGGCAGAAGAAAAAGAGAGGGAATTGTCATTGATGGCTGTAGATTTAAGACAGTTACAGCAACAAATTTCCAAAATGGAGTCTGAGCTGAAGCAGGAAATCGAAAAGAACAAGTCTCTCTCAAATCTATTAGAGAATGAAGGTGCAAAAAAGGCTGTATTGCATTTGGAGATGGCCAATATGTCATCGGAGGTATCCCTCCTTAAATCAAGAGAAAGGCAACTGAGCAGAGACGTGGAGAGTGCCAGAGAAACAATTAAAAATCTAGAAGACTCAGTTATCAGATATAAGCAAATGAAGTCCTCAACTGATTCACAAATGAGGGAGCTTCAAGATCAACTAGAAACGGAACAACATTTTTCAACTTTGTACAAAACCCAATCAAGTGATCTGAAGGAAGAACTAGAAGAGAAATATCAGGCTTTAGATACATTGGAAACAGAGAAGGCCAATATCACCTATCAGCTGCAATTATCGTTAGCCAGAGGAGAATCAGAATCTTTAGCCCTTAAAATAGCCAAGGATGCTCTGAGCGAGCTGGAAAAAGAGAGAACAATGAGAGAGTTGGAATTTAAAGATCTGCAGTCGAGACTCAAAGCGGAGATCTCAAATAAAGAAAATGCTATTCAACTGGCTAAAGAACGGGAAACAGATTTTGTTCATTCTATCGAAGATCTGAAGAAAGAAACAGAGAATTTGTCTAATAAGCTAAGAGCCAAGGATGAAGAATGGGCTCAGATTCCCTTAGTTAGCAACGAGGAATTGGACCGTCTGACTAAGCAATTAAAAACTGAACAAATGCTGAAAATGCAGGCTGTCAACAAACTAGCGGAGATTATGAACAGGAAGGATATGAACAACACCAAAGGAAAGAAGTCCAGCAGTACTAGTGCCGATCTGCGAAAGAAGGAAAAGGAAAATAGAAAGCTCCAACAAGAATTAACTATGGAAAGGGACAAATTGAATCAGCTCAATGCCAAATGGCAGAAAGACTTACAGAACACACAGGCTGTCCTTTACGAAGAAAGTCAACTGAGAATGAAACTTCAGATGAAGCTTGATGCCAAAGATGCAGAGATTGAACAGTTGACTCAAAAATTAGCTTCTGCCGCGGCTGACACAGCTTCAACTATTAGCAGTGGAGCAGAAAATGAGGATGAAGAAAGTCGTCTGGAAGGCTGGCTATCCGTTCCATTGAAGCAAAACATTCGACGCCACGGATGGAAAAAGCAATACGTTGTGGTTTCGAGCAAGAAAATATTATTCTATAATTCGGAGAATGATAAGCAGAACACAGATCCAGCACGAGTTCTCGATTTGAGCAAAGTATTCCACGTGAGGTCGGTGACACAAGGTGATGTGATAGGGGCTAAGGCCAAGGACATTCCAAGGATTTTCCAAGTCCTGTACGCAGGGGAAGGAGAAACTAAAAGGCCTGAAGAAGCGAGTTCAGTTGCAGAGATGAGCAGTCTATCCCTGACAGAAACCAGCAAACCCGGATTGCTGCATCACAAAGGACATGAACTGCTGCCAATTTCTTTTCGTATGCCGACCACATGTGAAGTATGCCCTAAGCCTATGTGGCATATGTTTAAGCCACCCCCTGCCTTAGAATGTCGTCGCTGTAGGATAAAGGTTCATCGGGATCACTTAGAGAAGCAGGAAGAAGGTATTGCACCGTGTAAAGTAAATTATGATTCCAGTGCTGCCAAAGAAATCCTTATTATGACTCCTTCAACAGAAGAACAACAACTTTGGGTCAATCGACTGTCCAAAAGATTAAAAGCAGCGGGTTTCCGGCCCAATTCACACAACCCAGACGGAACCCGAGTCTCTCCCAGAGAATCAACCCGCTCAGCGTTTCGACCTAAATCTTCCCATATTCAAAAATCCTCAACTTTGCCAGGAAATAATGGAGCATTAAGGAACAGTAAATAGTGAATTGGTAGTGGCTAAGAATCACGATGTCTTAACTAGTCTTATAGGTTGGCATTGTTTTCAAACTGCCAAATATTTTTTTTTCTATGCACGATGTGTGCAATAAGTGCAAATTATTTTTTTTCACGCTTGATTCAGTGTTATAAAAGGCGTATCTGTATTTAGTTCCCAGCTTTAAGTTGCTTTACCTCAAAATTTTGAGTCTGATATGCAGCAAGAAGGGAGGAGGTACAAGTGTTATAAGTTGAGAGGAGGTAGAAGGCAGTTTCGAAAATTAAACAGTGCTAAGTTAGTTTTAGTTTTAGAACCAATACATTTAAATAAGAATTCTGTAAAAGAATAAAGTTGGAAATATTTCTTAAGACCTAACAAGTGAGATTTGGTCCTAAATTTTATAGAGGGGGGGTGGTCTATATGTTATATATATATATACATTCGTTTTTGAATTGGTCTTTTTTTAGTTTTTAGTTTTTTACCTTTTTTTAGTTTTTTTTAGTTATACCTCATGATTCTAATAATTGCCCTTGAGCTGGTATATGATGAAATAATTTTTTTTGGTGCTTCGCGCCCCCCCCCCCCCCCCGAGCCCCCCCGCACGCTTAAGTCGTTTTGTGCCATATTAGTTACGCTCCATTGTAATTGTGTCCCTGTGTACCACCTATGAATATAGATAGATTTATATATGTGTTTTGTACTACGTAAAACTTGCGAATATACAACATTCTTGGCTTTCCCATTGTCTGTGCATATACAAAGCCTTATGTACTTATAATGACGTCATATGCAAACGCTCTTTTTACAAACAAACAAACATGCATACACACAACTCGTTTTTATATAGATAGATAGATAGATAGATACAATACAAATTAACTGCGTAAAACTTGCGAATATACAACATTCTTTGCTGTCCAATTGTCGCTGCATATAAATAGATTGTCAGGTTTACCGACCCTCGAACATGCAACGTACAATTGTCCATGGGAAAAACAATCAGTATTAAGATCTATATCACATTTTTCTAATGATTGACCTTGAGCTTTGTTGATGGTGATTGCAAATGCTAATCAAATTGGGAATTGCAATCTTTTAAATTGAAAAGGCAGATCCGTTGGAATCATGGGAACGCGAGGAATAAGAACAGCCTCACCCTCAAAAGGCCTTGTCAAGATTGTGGCCTCTATTACGTTTTACATTGTTTTTTTTTACGGCAAGTCGCGTGCCATTGCAAAGCTTTGGTGGGTTGATATTTCTTAACAGTATTATTGGTACGCCTATTTTTAGTTGTAGCACATGTGGTGGAAACCCTGAAAGATCCACGGAATTTAAAAATTCAGATGTATAATTAACCGCTTCATTTGGTTCCAAAACTGTGTCGACTGACTTGTAAAGGACTGCCTGGTCTCGAATCTTGGTCAAAACAATATTGTTGATTTCGTGGACGTCTATATTTTTGGGTGCAAGAATCGCTCTTTCACTTAGCCGTTTATTATTTTTATAATTGTTTAGAATATTCGGAAATACTTTTTCAATCAATTCATTTTTGGACGTCACTAAATTACAGAACTCAGCAGGTAGTTGTATACGTCCTGAAATTGAGTCTACTGGGAGCTTTCCGTTTCCAGTTGCCAGCAAATGATCTGAAAATGTTTGACCAGAGTCATCGTTTTGCAATCGGACACGCATATTTGTAGTTAATTTTAATGTTTTTACGTGTGCCCATAAATTAGAATTTTTCAGGCAAGTGTTCATTTCGTCTGGAGGGGTTGATCTAGGTATTATAGGTAATGTTTGCCTGAAATCTCCCGCAAGCAATATTAATGTGCTGCCAAAGGGTTTCGAATTCCCTCGCAAATCTTTCAAACATTGATCCAAAGCCTCGAGCGATTTTTTGTGTGCCATTGTGCACTCGTCCCAAATAATAAGTTTGCATTGCTGCAATACTTTACCCATCCCAGATGATTTGGAAATATTGCACGTGGGAGTTTCTGTAGAATGCAAATTCAGAGGCAATTTCAAAGCGGAATGAGCAGTTCTTCCACCAGGCAGCAACGTTGCGGCTATTCCGGACGACGCAATTGCCAACGCTATATCATTTTTTGATCGAATTGATGCCAGAATCAGTTTTATCACAAACGTTTTACCAGTACCTCCTGGCGCATCCAAAAAGAAAATTTCTCCAACGTTGTTATCGACACAATGCATTATCGTATCATAAATGTCTTTTTGTTCCGACGTTAACTTGGAAATGTTATTTTGTACATACGACAGTAGATCACTCGTACTGTAACTTAGTTCACGATCCAATTCTACACATGTCGAAACAGCAGTGATACGATTAGGTGAAGGCATTTCCAAATCCTGAAGAGGTTTGTTTGCCATAATTCGCACAAATCTTCTATAATAACTAAAGTGTAGTTATAAAATTCTGATGTAAAATCAAAAGTTATATCAGACGTCTCTAACCGTTTTCGATGGAGTATATCTTCGGACATTTTTGATTTATATTTTTCCCATAACTCTGTAGGAGCTGATGAAAAGCAAGTTGTTAAAATGATGCCAAACAATGCACGAATTTGACTTGGAGTTGACGTTTCGCACGCGTCATTGATGCAGTTATCCCACCGTTGGTCATTCTCCAATAAATTCAGAGCTTGGCCTGCACTACGGTAAGTGTCATGTATAGTACCGTTAACAGTTCTCAAATACTCAAAGGATGTCGGACCGGGTACATTCACCAAAAGCAGGCGTAGAAAGAAGCATTCATGTTGATTGGGGTGAACGGTGTAGAGTCTTCCTATCGTGATATCTTTGAAGATGGTAGGTTGGGCGTCGACTGACTTACCCTGTTTTCGACGTTCAAATACTTTATTTTTAGCATTCCACGTGTAATACGAAGGCACTTCAGTATACAGCAGTTTTTTTTGCAAAAGAATCATTTTTGCAAAGCGAAAAGAAAGCAGTTAACTTTGTATCCGGTGGATTAAAGGCTCTTTGTTGCACGTTGGTTTCCGAGAAATAAACACGTTGACCATTGTGTAAATGTACCGCTAAGTGAACAACAGCTGGACTACGTTCATGTCTCGGAAATGAAAGAATTCGCCAAACAGCTTCATTACTGCTTATGTATCTTCCATCCTGATATTGTACGATTTCGTCGATATCTTTGATTTCGGACTGCAAGCCAAAAACTGCCATGTCACTGCCTTTGTTGACGTATTTACATATGTATTTGATTGCCTTTAGGGAGTTACAGTATTCAACGTTTATGTGTGCATTAAATGTTTTTGATAATAATGGGGAATATGGAACAACCCACTGGTTATCTACTTCGATGGTGTTACCCTTGCGCTTCTTTATTATTGCTGTTTTACCGCCTTCTTCAGTAGATCTTCTTCTATATTGTGGGTAACCATCATTGCCAGTAATTGTGTTGGATACTAAAAGTCGAGGATATTGCTTTGTGCACCTTCCTTTGGCCATGCATGGTAAATTTTCATTCAGTGCACCGCAAGATCCATGTATCATATTTTTAACAACAATATCATATAACCCCTTATCGACATTTTCATCAGGTATTTCAGCGGAAATCACATCATCAATTTCGTTCTAAGCAATTTTATTATGTAGCCAGATTAGTATATGTGCGTGTGGCAAACCTCGTTTTTGCCATTCCACTGAGTGCATCCATCATCGCACTGACACAAACACTTCAAGTTTTACTATGTAGTTTGTCAGTGATTTCAACTTTTGCCGGGAGACACGGGCCGTAATGTCATGTCTATGAACCACCGATTGTCCTTGAAGTAAAAGCTGCTGTATCTCGTCCCAAGATTGATTACATGTAAATGTAATAAATAAATCTGGACGACCATAGAGACGAACATACGGAATAGGATCTTGAGCATATTCATGCATATGACGGGGACTGCCAGCATATGACGAAGGTAAAATCGTTAATCTTCCAACGTCTGTGGTATTACCGTCATTTACAACTGCATCTCGCAAATGAATTTATTGTTCAGAGCGGAGCTTGGTCTGATTCAGGCGGATATATAGCAAACGTTCTGATTCAATTTTAGCATACATATCAACGACATATTGGTGAAACAATTGACGGCATTTTAAAATATAATTGACTTCATCCTGCCGAATCATTAGTCTATAGGAATAATAATGCATTGCACTGCATTTCTTATTCATTTTTTTTTAGTGGCTGGATTCATCAATTTAATATTAAAGTGATAGCCGTCGGCTCCATCCCAAAAAATTATAGGATATTGTAGGGCATCGTAGCATCGATGAGTTTCAGCAATTCTTAACAACTGAGCGTTTCGCTTATGAAGAATAATATCTCGAGGTAAAAACTGATCACCGACCATAACGGTTGCCACTTCGTCGATAGTTGGAGCATTGTGTCTACGCACATGTTGGTCAGGAGGCGTTTTGTCAGAGGAAATAACAATTTTATGCGTATCAGTAGGCATCAAATCGATGGCTGTTTTGAACAGACGCACTAAATTATGTTTTCGTGGAAAAGATGTTGCAATTGGGAAACGATCGTCCTTTTAACGTTGGGAGAAATTTCGCAACGTGCATTCAATTCAGAATTTCTATCACTGATGAAGTACAATTGTAAAAATTTATGTTTCTCGCCTGAGATGGGTAGAAGGGACCCTGCTCTATGATAAATTTGCCCTTTTACTTTGAAAGTAGGCATAAATTGATCTGGATTTTCGATTTGGGCACCAAACGACGTCATTTGGAAACATGAGTTATATTTTCTGATCTGTGATAAAAAAAAACCGGGACAAAAATGATGACCGGGACACAGGGAATATAAATGACGACCGCGACACTCAAAGAGAAATTACACACTGGGACACCGGGACACAAATGACGACCGGGACTCAGGGAAACAACAACAACGGGGACGCTGGGGGGCACAGGGGGATATATAAATGACGACAGGGATACAGGGAATGTTCGATTAGCAATCACCATCAACAAAGCTCAAGTGCAATCATTAGAATAATGAGGTATAGATCTGAATACAGATTGTTTTTCTCATGGACAATTATATGTTGCATGTTCAAGAGTCGGTAAACCTGACAATCTATTTATATGCACAGACAATGGGACAGCCAAGTATGTTGTACATTCGCAAGTTTTACGTAGTTAAAAATATATTGGTGGGACACAGGGACACAACTACAATGGCGCGTAACTAATATGGCGCGTAACGACTTGCGTGTGCGGGGGGGGGGCTTGGGGGGCGCGAAGCGCCCTCACCAACTAGGTGCTGTGGTGGCGCGAAGCGCCATCCCAACAGCTAGTCTTCTATATATATATAAAATAAGTTGTATGTATTTTTGTTTTGAGGGTTTAAATGTAAAAACTAGGAATTGCATATATATTTCGAAATGTTTTGACAATAGATTAATGTTATTTGAAAACCTTAAAAAAGATACTTAAAATTTTGAGGTTTATTATAAATTGTTGAGCTTTAGCAAGCTTGGCACGTGGAGATTTCTCCAACTGTCAATGTTACAGATTGTTACCAAAAAGCAAAACCAGGCTTGCGGTTCAAAGAGAAAGGGCCAGATTAGGAATGTGCAATTTACGTCAACGAAGGCGTGTCGAGGAACTACCAGAGCAACGCAAAACCAGACTTGCTGCTGAAAAAGAAAGTAAAAAAAGAAGGCGTGTCTAGGAATCACAAGAGCAACGTGAAAACAGGCTCGCGGCTTCAAGAGATAATGCTAGATTAGGAATGTGCAATTTACGTCAACGAAGGCGTGTCGAGGAACTACCAGAGCAACGCGAAACCAGACTTGCTGCTAAAAGAGAAAGTGAAAAAAGAAGGCGTGCAGAGGAATCACAAGAACAGCAAGAAAACAGGCTTGCGGCTGATAGAGAAAGTAAGAAAAGAAAGCGTGCCGAGGATCACAAGAGCAACCTGAAAATTATCGCCCTGCATTCAGGTACAGCCCAGTCGATGATTATAGTAGATGTGTTCAAATCGGGACTATGTCAAAAATTTGTCCCTATTGCAAGGCCTTGAAATGCAATGGTGAAACAATGAGAATGTGTTGCGCCTCAGGAAAAGTTAAACTTCCTCTATTGGCTGCACCACCAGAGCCATTGAAGACTTTTGCTTACTGGAACTACGTCAGAATCTAAGCGTTTTTTTATCACAGATCAGAAAATATAACTCATGTTTCCAAATGACGTCGTTTGGTGCCCAAATCGAAAATCCAGATCAATTTATGCCTACTTTCAAAGTAAAAGGGCAAATTTATCATAGAGCAGGGTCCCTTCTACCATTCTTAGGCGAGAATCATAAATTTTTACAATTGTACTTCATCAGTGATAGAAATTCTGAATTGAGTACACGTTGCGAAATTTCTCCCAACGTTGAAAGGACAATCATTTCCCAATTGCAACATCTTTTCCACGAAAATAATAATTTAGTGCGTCTGTTCAAAACAGCCATCGATTTGATGCCTACTGATACGCATAAAATTGTTATTTCCGCTGACAAAACGCCTCCTGGCCAACATGTGCGTAGATACAATGCTCCAACTATCGACGAAGTGACAATCGTTATGGTCGGTGATCAGTTTTTACCTCGAGATATTATTCTTCATAAGCGAAACGCTCAGTTGTTAAGAATTGCTGAAACTCATCGATGCTACGATGCCCTACAATATCCTATCATTTTTTTGTGATGGAGCCGACGGCTATCACTTTAATATTAAATTGATGAATCCAGCCACTAACAAAGAAATGAATAAGAAATGCAGTGCAATGCATTATTATTCCTATAGACTAATGATTCGGCAGGATGAAGACAATTATATTGTAAAATGCCGTCAATTGTTTTACCAATACGTCGTTGATATATATGCAAAAATTGAATCAGAACGTTTGCTATCTATCCGTCCGAATCAGACCAAGCTCCGCTCTGAACAATACATTCATTTGCGAGATGCAGTTGTAAATGACGGTAATACCATAAACGTTGGAAGATTAACGATTTTACCTTTGTCATATGCTGGCAGTCCCCGTCATATGCATAAATATGCTCAAGATGCTATTGCGTATGTTCGTCTCTATGGTCTTCAAGATTTATTTATTGCATTTACATGTAATCAATCTTGGGACGAGATACAGCAGCTTGCACTTCAAGGACAATCGGCGGCTCATAGACATGACATTACGGCCTGTGTCTTCCGGCAAAAGTTGAAATCACTGATAAACTACATAGTAAAACTTGAAGTGTTTGGGTCAGTGCGATGCTGGATGTACTCAGTGGAATTGCAAAAACGAGGTTTGCCCGTGTCTTCCGGCAAAAGTTGAAATCACTGATAAACTACATAGTAAAACTTGAAGTGTTTGGGTCAGTGCGATGCTGGATGTACTCAATGGAATGGCAAAAACGAGGTTTGCCACACGCACATATACTAATCTGGCTACATAATAAAATTACTTCTAACGAAATTGATGACGTCATTTCCGCTGAAATACCTGATGAAAATGTCGATAAGGGGTTATATGATATTGTTGTAAAAAATATGATACATGGACCTTTCGGTGCACTGAACGAAAATTCACCATGCATGGCCAAAAGAAGGTGCACGAAGCAATATCCTCGACTTTTAGTATCCAACACAATTACTGGCAATGATGGTTACCCACAATATAGAAGAAGATCTATTGAAGATGGCGGTAAAACAGCAATAATAAAGAAGCGTAACGGTACCACCATCGAAGTAGATAACCAGTGGGTTGTTCCATATTCCCCATTATTATCAAAAACATTTAATGCACACATAAACGTTGAATACTGTAACTCCGTAAAGGCAATCAAATACCTATGTAAATACGTCAACAAAGGCTGTGACATGGCAGTTTTTGTCTTGCTGTCCGAAATCAAAGATATCGACAAAATCGTACAATATCAGGATGGAAGATACGTAAGCAGTAATGAAGCTGTTTGGCGAATTCTTTCATTTCCGATACATGAACGTAGTCCAGCTGTTGCTCACTTAGCGGTACATTTACAGAATGGTCAACGTGTTTATTTTTCGGAATCCAACGTGCAACAAAGAGCCCTGAATCCACCGGATACAAAGTTAACTGCTTTCTTTTCGCTATGCAAAAATGATTCTTTTACAAAAAAACTGCTGTATACTGAAGTGCCTTCGTATTACACATGGAATACTAAAAATAAAGTATTTGAACGTCGAAAACAGGGTAAGTCAGTCGACGGCCAACCTACCATCTTCAAAGATACACGATAGGAAGACTACACCATTCACCCCAATCAACATGAATGCTTCTTTCTACGCCTGCTTTTGGTGAATGTACCCGGTCCGACGTCCTTTGAGTATTTAAGAACTGTAAACGGTACTATACATGACACTTACCGTTATGCATGCCAAGCTCTGAATTTATTGGAGAATGACCAACACTGGGATAACTGCATCAATGACGCGTGCGAAACGTCAACTCCAAGTCAAATTCGTGCATTGTTTGGCATCATACTATGATGGAGCTCTCCATCAGCTCCTACAGAGTTATGGGAAAAATATAAATCAAAAATGTCCGAAGATATACTCCATCGAAAACGGTTAGAGACGTCAGATATGACTTTTGATTTTACATCAGAAATTTTAAAACTACGCTTTAGTTATTTTAGAAGATTTGTGCGTATGTATGGCAAACAAACCTCTTTAGGATTTGGGAATGCCTTCACCTAATCGTACCGCTGCTGTTTGGACATGTGTAGAATTGGATCGTGAACAAAGTTACAGTACGAGTGATCTATTGTCGTATGTATAAAAAACATTTCCAAGTTAACGTCGGAACAAAAAGACATTTATGATACGATAATGCATTGTTTCGATTACAACGTTGGAGAAATTTTCTTTTTGGATGTGCCAGGAGGTACTGGTAAAACGTTTGTGATAAAACTGATTCTGGCATCAATTCGATCAAAAAATCATATAGCGTTGACAAATGCGTCGTCCGGAATAGCCGCAACGTTGCTGCCTGGTGGAAGAACTGCTCATTCCGCTTTGAAATTGCCTCTGAATTTGCATTCTACAGAAACTCCCATGTGCAATATTTCCAAATCATCTGGGATGGGTAAAGTATTGCAGCAATGCAAACTTATTATTTGGGACGAGTGCACAATGGCACACAAAAAATCGCTCGAGGCTCTGGATCAATATTTGAAAGATTTGTGAGGGAATTCGAAACCCTTTGGCAGCACATTAATATTGCTTGCGGGAGATTTCAGGCAAACATTACCTATAATACCTAGATCAACCCCTGCAGACGAAATGAATGCTTGCCTGAAAAATTCTAATTTATGGGCACACGTAAAAACATTAAAAGTAACTTCAAATATGCGTGTCCGATTGCAAAATGATGACTCTGGTCAAACATTTTCAGATCAATTGCTGGCAATTGGAAACGGAAAGCTCCCAGTAGACTCAATTTCAGGACGTATACAACTACCTGCTGAATTCTGTAATTTAGTGACGTCCAAAAATGAATTGATTGAAAAAGTATTTCCGAATATTCTAAACAATTATAAAAATAATAAATGGCTAAGTGAAAGAGCGATTCTTGCACCTAAAAATATAGACGTCCACGAAATCAACAATATTGTTTTGACCAAGATTCGAGACCAGGCAGTCCTTTACAAGTCAGTCGACACAGTTTTGGAACCAAATGAGGCGGTTAATTATCCATCTGAATTTTTAAATTCCGTGGATCTTTCAGGGTTTCCACCACACGTGCTACAACTAAAAATAGGCGTACCAATAATACTGTTAAGAAATATCAACCCACCAAAGCTTTGCAATGGCACACGACTTGCCGTAAAAAAAAAACAATGTAAAACGTAATAGAGGCCACAATCTTGACAGGACCTTTTGAGGGTGAGGCTGTTCTTATTCCTCGCATTCCCATGATTCCAACGGATCTGCCTTTTCAATTTAAAAGATTGCAATTCCCAATTCGATTATTATTTGCAATCACCATCAACAAAGCGCAAGGTCAATCATTAGAAAAATGTGGTATAGATCTTAATACCAATTGTTTTTCCCATGGACAAGTTTACGTTCCATGTTCGAGGGTCGGTAAACCTGACAATCTGTTTATCTGCAGCGACAATTGGACAGCGAAGAATTTTGTATATTCGCAAGTTTTACGCAGTTAATTTGTATTGTATCTATCTATCTATCCATCTATATAAAAACGAGTTTTGTGTATGCATGTTTGTTTGTTTGTATATACCAACAGCTAGTATATATATATATATATATATATATATATATATATATATATATATATATATATATATATATATATATATATATATATATATATATATATATATATATATCATTAAAAGAGAAATCACCAATGCAACAGCATAAACACAAAAAAAAAGAGAGACAGAAGGAGAAAAGGAAGACTGTTTTCCTAAATTAGTGATTAATATAGACCAGCACTTGAATGAGGCCTTAACCCTACTCATCCATACAATCACATAGGTCAAACAGCATAGCCATACACAATCAACCATAAAGAATAATCCATGGACAGGCAGTCATGTCGTCAAGAAGTATAAGTCGTCATTTACCAAACAATAGAAACAATAAAGACAAATAATTCAGAGGCAACAACCCAACACAAGGGCTCATCAGGAGAATACACTTGTCTATAGGGTTTCGCCACATTAAATTCTCTACCCAGCCAAGTCTTGTGGCTACCACAGAATATCCATGGCATCCCCGTGTCAGGTACCACCCCCAAAATACATGCCTATGAAAGAAAAAAAACAGCAAATGTAAAACAACCAAGTAACACCAAAACCAGCTTATCCTGTTAATATATCCCTCTTTTTGGCAACAATAGGTAAACTAAATATGATAAATTTTACCAAATCACCAATATTAACACATTGCAAAAAACCTGAATGAACTAAACAATTATAGAATTCATCTTTACCATGTGACTAATTTTTAAGAAAAAATCCGCTCTATTAGAAACACAATTCAAAATAAATGGCGCTGCAACATCATTTCTCGAACCTCCGAAATTAGTTGAAAATTTCTTTAAGTATTTCCAGATAATTCTTTTGATATTTATTTAAAAGTTCGTTATAATGAAAACTAAATTTTTTAAATTGCCAAGTAAGCTATAAATGGGCTGGCATTCCCCCCCCCCCGTAGGAATTCCCACAATTTGCTTATACAAATCACCACCAAATCTTATATAAGTAATGTATAAAACAAATTCTAATAACTCAAAAATCATATCCAAGCTGTAACATCTCAAGTTAACTGTAGTATTAAAGCAGTTTGTCCATATAGCTTTTTTATTATAAGCGTCTATTTTTAAGAACCTTTTACTAGAAAGAGGAAAGATTTCTTGATAACAGTTTTTTAAATTATCTAACACTACATTAAGTGATAAATTAGTATACATTGTCGCAAAATCGAAAGACTCAATTCTTTTAGCTGAAACCATTGTTAAAGAATCTATCACCTGCAGTGAATTATTAACACTCCAATATGGATTAAAATTCGAAAATTTTTTAATACCAGAACAATAGGTTTTAAGTTTATTTACAATTTCCTTTAAAATTAAAGAGAGGTCAGTAGCAGCAATGCGGGTTGGACATTTAGCTGCTCAAGGGCTATCATTAGAATCATGAGGTATAGATCTGAATACGGATTGTTTTTCCATGGACAATTATATGTTGCATGTTCAAGAGTCGGTAAACCTGACAATCTGTTTATATGCAGAGACAATGGGACAGCGAAGAATGTTGTATATTCGCAAGTTTTACGTAGTTTAAAACATATATATATATATATATATATATATATATATATATATATATATATATATATATATATATATATATATATATATATATATATATCTATATTCACAGGTGGGACACAGGGACACAACTAAAATGACGCGGAACTAATATGGCGCGTAACGACTTACGCGCGCAGGGGGGGCTTGGGGGGGTGGGGGGTGCGAAGCGCCCCCTCCAACTAGGTGTTGGGGTGGCGCGAAGCGCCCTTTCAATAGCTAGTGTATATATATATATATATATATATATATATATATATATATATATATATATATATATATATATATATATATATATATATATATATATATATATATATATATATATATATATATAGTTATATATAGTTATATATATATATATATATATATATATATATATATATATATATATATATATATATACCAACTGTATATATACCAACTGTATGGTGGGACTGTATGTCCCACCTGTGAATATTTTATTTTTTTTTAGTTTTCTTTTTCTCCTTTATTTTTCAGTTTTTTTCCTTTTTTTAGTTTTTTTCTTATTCTATTTTCAGTTTTTTTATTAGTTTTTAGTTGTTTTTTCTTTTTAGTTTTTTTAGTTTTTACCTTCTTTTAGTTTTTTTTTAGTTTTTTTTCTTTTTTAGTTTTTAGTTTTTTACCTTTTTTTAGTTTTTTTTAGTTTTTTAGCTTTTTTAGTTTTTTAGTATTTTCTTTTTAGTTTTTTTTTATTCCCTGTGTCCCGGTCTGTATATACATTCGTTTTTGAACTGGTATATGATGAAATAATTTTTTTTTGTTTTTTTCCTTTTTTTCTTTTTAGTTTTTTTTTCGGTTTTTACATTTTTTTTAGCTTTTTTTGTAGTTTTTACCTTTTTTAGTTTTTTTTTATTTTTAGTTTTTTTAGTTTTCTTTTTCTTTATTTTTCTGTTTTTTTTCCTTTTTTTAGTTTTTTTCTTTTTCAGTTTTTAGTTTTTTTAGTTTTTTATTAGTTTTTAGTTTGTTTTTTTTTTAGTTTTTTTAGTTTTTACCTTTTTAGTTTTTACCTTTTTTTACTTTTTTTTTAGTTTTTTAGCTTTTTTAGTTTTTTAGTATTTTCTTTTTAGTTTTTTTTGTAGTTTTTACCTTTTTTAGTTTTTTTCTTCTTTTGTATTAATGCTAAAGCCAAGGTTCGAACCTGGAACCTCTCGGACCTAGAACCTGGAACATAACGCTTTACCAACTCAGCTACTTCGGCTTGAATACATTCGTTTTTGAATTGGTGTATGATGAAATAATTTTTACGTCATATGCGGATAGACAGACTGACACACAAACAAACAACTTATATTAGCCTCGGAACTCGGAACGATTTTTTGAAAGTTAGTAAGTGTAAGAGTCGTTGTTTTCTTTGCCAAGATCATTTTATCCCACGGACA
The DNA here is from genome assembly GCF_032884065.1 of Artemia franciscana. Lineage (NCBI taxonomy): Eukaryota > Metazoa > Arthropoda > Branchiopoda > Anostraca > Artemiidae > Artemia > Artemia franciscana. The sequence goes on from NC_088864.1 coordinate 14,340,776, forward strand.
TCTGTTAAGAGTACATTGTATAATAAATATTTTGCATGCAAGTTACGTGGTAATCTTAATTGTAAAACAACCAATGTAATTTACCTATTAGAATGTAATAAATGCTGCCTACAATATGTGGGGGAACAACTGATAATATATATAAAAGATTTTCTGGACATAAGCCAACAGTTAATAATGAAAAAACTAATAACTATCTAGTTCAACATTGTAATAATGGTACATGTTCCATATCAGATATAACTGTCACAATTTTAGAAAATTTAGAGTTAGAAAATTTAAATAAAGAAGAGAAGAACAATAGACTACGTAAACAGGAGGATTTCTGGATCCATACTCTTGGTACAGCTTATCCTTTTGGGCTAAATGATCGTGTAGAAAAATATGGTGACATGTGTCAGGTTGTTGTTAAATGTATTGATGGTTTTATGGACCATCCTTCTTTTACTTGTCCTACTAAACGTAAAAAACGATCGAGAGGACATAGGAAAAATAATAGAAAAAATGAATTAGATTTACATATGCTTTCTATAGATCTATGCCAGCTACTTGAATCTAAGGGTATGATTTATGTAATAAAATGTCTAAATAATTTATCCAAGAGGAATTTAATCAAACTTTTCTGGATTGTTAAGAATAATACAGCTCTTGAATATAATTTTAAAGTAATATGTGATACAATTCGCATTCTAACTAAAACAAAATTTATTTCAAAAAAGAAAAAGTTTGATAAGATTGGTAATAAGGATAATAGATTATATTTACCTATTAATTTTACTTGTAAGCAGATTGAAGATATTAATTTGCCGGAAATTTTAAATAAGCGGGATGTGAAACAAGCCCTTCCTAGTAATTTGAATTATAATGATAGTCCAGTTTTAACTTATAAATTTTCAAAAACTATTGGGCAAATTATTTTTAATTATAATTTAATACTTAGAAGATTAGATAGCGATGTAAATTGGAAGCCGGTTTGTAACTGCAAGCAACTTGGCCCATTTGTAAATCCCACTTACAAACATGTTATAACAGGGGACTTGTCAATAATAAAGCATGATGATCTTCAAATTATAATGAATAAAGGGGCTAATTTCCGTCTTTCTCATCATCTGAAACCATCGAGTGTTCTTGATGGCTTGGAAAATGATTTTGATTTATTTATTGATAAGTGGTATAAGAAAGAGAATAAAAATAAAGAGAGTTTTCAAAGTTGGAAGAAATTAATTATTAGTAAAATAAGAAATAAAATATATTCTAACTTAAAAAATAGTAACACTATATCATTATTTTATAATGCTAAGATTAAACAAGCAATTGCTAATCTACAAAATGAATTTGTAATTGTGCCAGTGGATAAAGCTAATAATAATTTTGCCATAATTTGTCAGAAGCTGTATTGTGATATCTTAAAAAGGGAGTTATGCACAACTAATGTTTACGAAAAGGTAAATTTAGAGGATGAGAATTTAATTGAACAGACAGAAGAAATACTTTTTAAAAATTTTAATATTAAATTAAATGACAATGATAAAAAGTTCTCTTTCCTATATTGGACTGAAAAATTTCATGAGAATCCCCCTAAACCACGGTTTATTGCTGGAGCAGCTAGACTTTTGAGTTATTAGAATTTGTTTTATACAATACTTATATAAGATTTGGTAGTGATTTGTACAAGCAAATCGTGGGAATTGCCATGGGGGGGAATGCCAGACCATTTATAGCTGACTTGTTTTTAAGTCAACTAGAATATAAATATATGAGTGATAAGAATAATCCAAATAATTTAAAACATGTTTTGTCAAATAATAAAAGATATTTAGATGATATTTTGGTCTTAAATTGTAAGGATTTCATTGATGTTTCTAAAAATGTATATCCATCACAGCATACTCTTGAACCTAGTCATGGCGCTGGTCATGAAGATCATTTCTTAGATTTAAATATTAATATTTCTGATAATAATAAATTAAATTTTAAAATGTATAATAAAACGGATGATTTTGAAGTGATTAGTTTCCCATTCCCTGAAAGTAATATACACTCAAATATCACATATTCGGTGTTTTTCTCACAGTTACTTCGTTATGCAAGGATCTGTAGTAATTATATTGATTTTAAAAATAGATGTAAAATCTTAAGCCAAAATTGATATTAAGAGGTTTTTCTGCAAATAAATTAACTTGGCAATTTAAAAAATTTAGCTTTCATTATAATGAACTTTAAAATAAATACCAAAAGAATTATCTGGAAATACTTAAGGAAATTTTCAGCTAATTTCGGAGGTTCGCGAAAAGATGATCCAGGTTATATAAAAACAAATGATTTTTTATGGGATATTGCAAGGCAATTTGTAAAAACGCATTCAAATAAGTGAATAAAGATAATATTGGGTAGCCGTTGGTCCTATTTAAAAGTTTTCATTGTGTTACTTTGTCGGGCTAACTAATAATTAATGTTGAATTTGGGGTGAGAGAGAAAATTGGTTAATTGGTAATTTAAAACTTTTTATTAATGAGATTAAAATGGGTAATTTTAATCCAGCTGTTCATAGCATAAGGAACTGGAATCAAGTTCAATGCTATTTTATTATTCCACAGAGACTATTTGAAGGGTAAGAAGCGTTATTGTCTATAATAAATCAGCGAAAAAATCAAGCAAAGAGAAAATGGGTTTTAGTTTCGACAAAGCAGTGACCAAAAAATAAAATATAAAGACAAAACTACACTTTAACTAAAAAAGTAAAAATAATCCGAATATTTCAGCCCTCGTCCGGGAGCCCACATGTCTGGGGCTTTAATATTCTGATTATTTTTATTTTTTAGTTAAAGTGTAATTTTGTCTTTATATTTTGTTTTTGTTCACTGCTTTGTCGAAATTAGAACCCATTTTCTCTTGGCTTAATTTTTCGTAATGGAAAAGCAGTGTGGTCTAAGAAATTATAATAAATCAGCCTATTAAACTCTATATACGCATTTAACTCTATTAATTGAATTAAACGGTTAGTGACGGACTACCTTTTGGTCTGTGGTAGGCCAAAGTGTTGACGTATAAGGCCAAATAGGTAAGGATTTACGGGACTTATTGCGAATATTCCACGTTCTGACTCTTTATTTGGATGTACCGCAGATCAAAAAGGTCTTTTGGAAAGATTTAAAATCAGTTGACTGAATATTTTATTTTTCAATTAAAACGAAATGATGTAGCTGATGATGTTGCAACAAAACGTGCTTATCGTGTTATTGCGCTAAGTTAAACACGATAGCAACAGAAGGTAGAAATTTTAGTATCGGAGTGGAACGATATAGTATGGACGACAATGACGTTTACCAAGATGATCGAAACATGGACATGTTTTTTTAAAACTTGTTTTTAACTTCTCTGATACAAAATTATTTCGGTGATTAATGAAATTTGATTCGGTTTCTCTTTTTTTCACACTTGATTATGGCGACTGATACTAATTCAGTTTTACCTGATGCTGTAAATTTTTTTTGTCAGCCGACCCAATATGATGGCCAATAAATCAGCCCAATCCCAAAGTCATCCCAGAGGTCAGACGTATCTATGTCCGTCATAAGCTCAAACTGGCGTTTGTTTTGCCAAAAAAGACAAAGACGTGGGAAGCTAATTCGGAAAGTATGTTAAGAGGGTATTTCAAAAAGATGCACGATGCGTGTTGTTTCATTAAATAGCCAAAGAATAAATTGTACGTTGGGTATTTTGCCTTTTTGTAACGCTTTTTATATTCACAAACCTATTCTGAAAAATTAGGGAACTAGGTTTCACCTCTCAGGAAAATTGTGTGTATGTTGATTGCATATATAAAATGCACAATAAGTTAAGTTAAAGTTGCTCCTTACCTTATTACGGACTCCAAAGAAGCACATTTTTTTGCATTGGCAACTGTCTCGCACAAAGAATTGTTCTTTATCCCATTTAGCATTATCCAGCAAAGTCATCAAGACAGTTAAAGAAAGTAAGATATTCGGGGTATTCTGGTCTCTTCCTTTACTCTTGATTTGCAGTAGGCTAAAGATGGAAGAACCATGTTGGTCAAAAGGACACAATAGCTATAATTGTCTTTTTTTGATTAGCCAGCCGGTTTTTTTTTTAGTTTTTTTTGGCTCTTTTTTTAGACGTGATGGCTGGTAGTGTGTTTGTGTGAAGATTTTGTTTATTTTTTCCGTGTATTTTGTGCATCAGAGGCCAACAAATCAAGCTCTCTTTGTCTTTTTTTTTTCTTTTATGTCATATTTCAGTTGAATTGTTTTTCTTAGTGTTTGTGATTTGTCCTGTAAAGGCTATAACCTCTGGGCATTTTTACTGATGTAAGTGTTGTTTTTTATGGTAAATTATCTTGATCATTATTATATTCTTCGTATTTACATAGCTTTAAATATTACATTATTTATAAAAATCCAAAATTCAACCTACTGTACTTTCAGATAATATGAGGTTTGGTCCAAAAATTTAAGACTAGCTAAATTGTTGGTTTTAATAAATATAAATTAAGCAGTTTTTTGACTATTCAAGTTGTAAATCTACGAATACATAACATTTCTGGGCCCCTCCATTTTTTAAAAATAATGAACCTTACTTAATTAAAAAAAAATAATTCATAAAATGATTTAACAAAATACAGTATTTTCCGCAATTTTCACATCGTATTGCACAAAAACACTTCTACTGCTATCACTGACAACTTACAGCAGCACAAAACCGCCTGAAGCCAACACAACTGCGCACGTTCTTCATCCATCTCAGTCTATCAGAAGCCTTCCCCTTTCCACCCTTTCAAGATTTTCTAGTTTCCCTTAAGTTCCTTCTTATCACCTCTTCCAACTTCATTCTGTGATAACCTGCTTTTCGTTTGGCCCAGGATGGATGGCAAAAAGGGTAATCTTTGGCACTCGGTCATTCTACATCTGCAAAATGTGTCTTAGCCATCTCAACCTTTCTCTCATTATAGCCTTTAAAAACTATGTAGAACCATATATTTTGCACAGGTTACTTTTTGAAGTACGGTCAGCCAGAGGGGTACTCAAAGCGATCTGTAGACAATTTCTCTGGAAAACATCTAACAAATCCTTTTCCGTCTTTTGGGGTGCCCAAACTTCAGAACCATGCTTGACCACTGTCATCTCTGTTTCTTCCAATACTCTAATCTTGGTTCGCAGACTCATCTTCCTACTCTTCCAAACTCTTTTCAACTGGGAAATCCCTATTTGTTGTTTCACGATCTCGCTTACAAACTAGCTTAACAATTTGCAAAATGTTTATAATCGTAATTATGTATTTTCTACTCTATGGCCAAAGGTCTAGAGCATAATGCCAAATTGATTTTTCTTTTAAAAACTAGCAGTGGTGTCAACTTGGGGGAGGGGCCTGTGCTTCTCAGATTTTTCTACCCTTTCCCCACTAGATTTTGAAAAGTACCTTTTTTGGTATTTTCATTAAAAAATGTCTTTTCTGATATTTTTGTTGGAAAGGTTAAAAAAATACTCTTCCCTCTAGATTGAAAAAAAAACATCCCCCCCCCCCTTTTCAATTTTCGTGAATCCTCGTAAAATTACATATTATCAGCTGAAAAACTGCTTCGATGCAAAGTTTAAAAAACCAGCATTGATCCCAACGCTTTAGCTTTGATAAGCTCATATTGAGACATTTGACTAAGTTGGGAGCCTGTCCAAAATGTAATTAATAAACTTGAATCCTTTCTTTAAATTCGACCCTCTAAAATAAAATATAATCCTGGCTAAGTTCTCTATGATGCACCTTGCTCAGCGGGCTCAGTGTGTCGTAGTCTGTAATGTCCAAAGAATTGGCTGATTGTATATCTGTCCCACAGCTTCTTTTTTAATGCGGTTTTTTTTTTTACACGATTTTGACGGTGTAGTTCTAAATTGCTGGCATGTTTGGAAACAAAAATAATCTCTCAGAAATAATTCGTCAGCACAGGTAATATGGGATTCGGCAATAGATATAATTTGTCAGCAATTATGGGAAAACAATGAAAAGTCTTGTAGAAAATATTAGATTTTTGGGAAGAAGATAGCCCTTCATTTGTCATTAATTGATTTTTTTTTTACTTTTCTTGTTGTTTTAATTCTTGTTTAAATCATGACTTGAATATTTATGTTGTTTTTTTTTATTTCAGTACAAATGGTTCAATACTAGCAACAACTCCACCTGTCCACTGTGCAGAAATCCATTTTGATGATGTGTTTAAAAATCTATATTGATATTTCATAGCGGCTATTAAATGTTGTTCTTCTTAAACTATTGCCTTATTTATTCTTTTATTTTGATTAAAGTAATCTTAGGGACTCAAAAGATATGTGTGTTATCATATCATCTTCTATATAAAGATGCAGTTCTGTTAAAAGTTGCATTTTGTTTTAATTTTTTTTTACTTACTTATAAAAAGCACGTAAATGCAAGAATTAGCTTTCAAATGAGTTCTTAAACACCTCTCTGTGATGCTAAAGCGGCGAGGAAATAAAAGAGAAGAAGAAAAGGAGAAACACCACTGCTTCTCATGTGAAAAAGCAATCTTTCTTTTTGCTCTAACCGTACAACTACTACTAAAAAGTCACTGCCGCACCAAGATGCCTAAGGCCAACACAACTACACATGCTCCTCCTCCTCCAGCCCAATCCATTCTAGGCCTCCCTCTTTACGTTCTCTCAGGAGGTTCTTATTTCGCTTAAATCTTTCTATACGACATCTTCCCATCCCCAATCGGGGCCGACCTGCTTTTCATTTGGCTCAAGACGGCTGGCAACAAGGACTCCAATTATAGCCCTAGAAGTAGGATTGAACCACACTTTTTGTACAGCCTACTGTTAGAGATAACGGACAGTCAGTCGGATGCCTGAAACAATCCGTTGGCAGTGGTGGATCCAGGGGAGGGGCGCCCATCCCCTGACGTAGTGGTGGATTTGTCGATGGGATCGCTTGCTCTGGTTTGGGTTGGGACGAAAGTTTTTTTTGAAATTCGTTTTTAACAATTGAGTTTTAATAATTTTTCAATTCTAAGACTGTTTCTTTTTGCAAACAAGTTTGAAACAAGGTTCAGTTACTTTTTGTGGTCTCTGGTAGTTTTTACTAAGGTCGCATACTGCCAAACAGTATCTAATTAAATGTAGGTTTATCAAGGGAATCTGTCCGTATTACCACAAAAGTCAACTGGGAGGTGAAAATCTGCATTTCGTAATAACAAGGATGTGAAATTTAAAGCCTAACTTCTTTAGACAGTCAACATGATATTTCAGGATTGTGCTGTCACATCAGGGCTGAAAAACAAAATATTTGCTTCTTTTTATTGTCAATTTTTTTTTTTTTTTAGTCTTGCTATGGCACTGAGGTGAAGAAACTGATATCATTACTTTTTTTGGCTGTCTGTTTTGGCTTTTTTTTTTGTTTGCTTTTATGACAACATTGTTGTTTTTAGGAGATTTATATAATAGAAAGTAAACGTGCGAGAAGTGCAAAAATTATTAATATAAGTTCAGGATTTTGGTAAGCAAATGGTGGCCACTTTACTGCTTATCATCATCTAATTAAAGCTCTGCATTGTATTCTTCATTCTACAAAATAAAAATAAAGGCCAAACTCTTCAGAACTTTAACAAAGGTTTGTACAAGTATACACTTAAAACTAAGTATATGAGTCGAAATACTCCTTCAAAGGTCAGAGCAATCATTTAATAAGAATAAATTTTTGGAAAATTGTTTATAAAAGAAGGTAAATAATTATGTGTTTATTGTTTTTTATCTAGATGGTATTGATGAGTCTCTGAATTCTCAGCTTGAATCAGTGGAATGGCATCGATTTTTTTTTAACATTTACCAATAATATGTTGATAGAAAGTGGAAATTTACGCAACACGAGTTAACCACCGAAACGGAATGCAACTACAATATTACTTCAGAATTTCTCACCTTCTCAATACTAGCCAATCACAAAATATAGTTATGTTTTTGTATTGGGGTTACATATATTTGTCCATAAAATTGTCTAAACTGCTATATATATATATATATATAGATATATATATATATATATATATATATATATATATATATATATATATATATATATATATATATATATATATATATATATGAGAATTTTTATACTTATTTTGATTCGCGCATTACAATAAAATTCCCATGATTAGTTGTTTGTAAATCAAAATTTTACGGGACAATTCTCCTGCTTAATGCTAAATTTGCATTAAATTTAAAATTTGTATTTTTCTGCTCAGCAGACATATCGAGATTTAAACTTTAAATTGAATATCTGAATATCTCAAGATTGAAAAATATTAACTAGAAATCTACCACTTGAAACCCTGAGAATTTAAATCACCAATCTATATCTGTCAAATACGAAAATAACAAATACATTATTATTTTTTTAAGGAGTAGTTTGACTCATTTTCTGAGTTTGAAGCACATACCTACAGGCATCTTTATTAGAGCTCATATTTATCTGACGATTTTGGTCTTTATTCAAACATTTTAGGATTAATAGAAGAGGAAATAGTAATGAAGAGCTCTAAACTGATAGGACTCTGGACTGATAGGATTAGCCATTATAAACGGTCACCGAAATATTGAGGTAGACATCGACCGTGTAATAAATAGATATGATGGGAGTGGAAATACAGAAATAGACTTTTTCTTATAAAATTGCGAAATTTGTAATTTAAGCAAAGGATATCGAACTTCTATCAAAATTACAACATTTTGATTAGTAGATTTTTGAGATTTCGTCGAGGTTGACATTGTTTATTAAAAGACTAATTTAAAAGGAAACAGTGGTTAGCTAATGCTTTATTGCCTATACTTAAAACCCTTGTTTTAAATGTCTTCTATGCCATTCTATCTCTTCGTTTTGTTTTTCTTGTTACGCCCCTAAAAGAACTAGTATTTAACGTTTAATATATTTTTTACGAATACACAAGTTGCACTCTTCATTACTATCATAGTTACTGAGGGATGCCACATTGTTAGGCGACATGCTAAATGGTTTGACCTCTACAAATTGTCACAAAGAGTGTATGACCCCAAAAGATGGTTCAAGACTAATTTTTGACAATAAAAAGTTTCACTTACTTGTTATAGCGGTCACAAGCGCAAAGGCGAAACGTGATGCAGGAAATACTAAATATCATTTTTTTATAGATGGTGAACAGCTTTTTTTTTGTATGGCGGGGTGGTTTTTATAACTTACTATTTTTTGTATCAATATTGTTATATCATTTTAATTTCAACAGATTTATTATAACTTTAACCCTCACCAGGTTTTGGATTAAAGTTACGACCATTTCCACTACCTAACTACGATACATAATTGTCGAGGTTCCCTTTAAATTGCGGATATTTCTTTATTTGCCAGTTTATAGAAGCAACCAAGTATGCGCCCCCCCCCCCCTCCTAAAGAAAATCCTGGATCTGCCCCTGTCTGTAGTCAATTTATCTGGAAATCATATCGCAAATCTTCCTCCTTTTTTTTTACCGCCCACGCTTCAGAACCATCATTATAGCTTCAAACATTCTATCTTGGTTCGCGGACTTATCTTCCTATTCTTTCTAACCTTTTTTTAAAACGCGAAAAAACATGATGGGCCTTGACTATTCCACTTTTAACTTCTACACTGCACCTACTGTCGTTTTCTGATAATACTACCCAGGTAAGTGGAACTGTGCACTTGATCGATGTTCTCTATACCCAACATCACCTTCACTCATCCCTCATCCCTATTAATTTTCAAACCTATTCTTGCACCCTGAAGTTGCTAATGCTAGAAAAAAGTAAAGATGAACACGTGATGTTCGGTATAGAGCAGACCGATCAAGTGAACAGCTTTACATATCTAGGTAGTACTATTAGCAAAGACTGTGGGTGTAGTGAAGCAGTTAAAAGTAGAATAGCCAAGGCCCAGTTTTTTTTTGGCAGCGGATAAATTTTTGGAAGAATAGGAAAGATTAGTCTTCGAACCAAGATTAGAATAAGTAAACTTGCGGTGATGAGGGTGGTCAAGTATTGTTCTGAAGTGTGGGTGCTCCAAAAAAGGGATGAGAATTTGCTATATGTTTTCCAAAGAAATTACCTACGGGTGGGCACCCTCGAATATGCCTACGCATGTTTTGGAGAAGCGACTGACCGACCGTATCTCAAACAGTAAGCTGTACAGAAAATGTGGTTCAATCCCGCTTTCTATGGCTATGATGATAGAAAGGTTGATATGGCTAAGACATGTTTTGCCCATGAAGGATGACAGTTTGTCAAAAATTGTCTTTGTCAGCTAACCGTCTAGGGCCGAATGAAAAGTAAGTCGTCTCGAAATTGTGTCGGAGGGTGTCGTAAGGAAAAATTTCAGAAAAAATGGGTACTTCCTGGGAGGAATAGTGAGGATTTGTTTTATCTGTTAGGAGTCATTTAATTTCATTCGCAAAAATTCAAAAAGACCACTAGATGTGGCACTAGCCCAATTTTCTTAGGTTGGGGGGACCAGTTCGTTTTGTTGACTGGATGGTCAGTTTTCTGACTGATTGGAGTGATATTGCAATTAAAATCACTTCTTGTTGGCTTTTTTCGACTTAGACTGATCTATTTTCATTTATTTAACGTAATATATTTTCATCAATCCATTTATCTAATAAAAAGCAGAACCAGTAAAACAGAAGCACTTCACACCACTGTTTCACCAATTCAAATTTTGTTTCCCAAATGAAAAAAAACGTTTGAGGGACCTTAATCCCTCTCCATATGTAATTCCCCTGAAGACAACAGGAATAGGGTGCTCGTAATGAAAGCATGGAATAAAATTTCAGAACATGTGACAGTTGAAGGTAAGACTAGTAGGCTGGCCTGGTTATGAAAAGAATGGGTCAGTTTGATTTATTTTGAGCAGTATAGAAGGGGCTATACACATAAGACCTTTCCTGGATATATTGCCTATTAACCTTGAATTGAAACCTTAGACCTTAGGTTCTAAGGCCTGAATTAAACCTTAGATCAACCTTAGACAAAGCAGGTTGATCTTGCCAATAAAGCTTTGAGTTTTTAATTGTATTAATAACTTGGGATAGAAATCACATAAGAAAGAAAGGGATATAACGCCCGATTCCAAATTAAATGGTATTTCCAATTGTCATTGCTATTGCTACTACGAGTATATTCCAACCCCTACCCAATTTATCTAGATATAGGTCTAGTCATAGGATACTTACAACAGTCTGCCTATTTTGCTACTTTTTTTCAAGTTGACAATGTTCGGTATAATGAAACAACCATTTACTAGAAATAAAAATAAAGATTAATTCAAATCAACAAAATCAGCAAAGTTTTGTATATAATCTAGGACTATATTTGGCCTAGCACGGAGAGGGAAAGGTAGAAGCGGAAAAATATTTGTGAGGTTAACGCTTATTGTGTTGCGAGAGCAACACTTTGGTTTTGTCCCGGTTTTTTTTGTTTTGTTTTTTTTTTCCTATGCCGCCGATCTCAGCTTATTCCTGGAAACTGGTAAGGGTCTAACCTGTGCGGTTTTTACGGAAAGTGTGGACCTCAGGCAGGATTGATGAATATGACATTACATTTTGGAAAGCTCCGTAGAACTCTTGCCTGGGGCCAAAAAGGATGGTTTTTGCTTGTCCTCGAGCCAGAGCCTATGGTGTGCGAAGTGAAGTGGAGTTATATAGCCTATGTCAGAGAGGAGTATCTGAAGTTGTGCAGCCAAGCTTTCGTTTCATCAAACCATGTTTCTGCTTTCGAGTGGAAAGCTCCGTTCTAGCAGGCAAGCAGGCAGGCACCAGTTTCAAATTGAAGATGGACTAAAATCTATAAGTGTTAAATATATGCGGTAGTTCCCCGGCCCCACAGCCAATATATCTTCTCTGAGTGATAAATAGAAAAATTTACAGAAACAAAAAAGTGCGATTTTCCCACGGGTCCGAAAGTGCTGCCATCTATTGTTTCTAGCCATTTCTGTTCGTGATTTCAGCTGACTTTACCATTCTTTTTTTTTCTACTTGGGATTGCAATAGAGAAATGGTATCAGATATACCTCTTAAACTTTGAAAGTTCTCTCATTGCTAAAGAAATTAGTGCTTATCCTTTGCTCCTTTCTAAGTGGTGGTGTTAGAAAGTTGGCCTCCGGCAAAAAAGTCAACTTTTGAACTAAGACAGATAGAATTTTTTTTTCAATGACAATCGATAGACCTTGATGAGCTGATCAAAGTATATGTCATCCATTTTTTGTTACAAAAATTCTTTCACATACACCAGTTTGAAAGTTTCAAGGGGTTGACAACTTCAGTGGTAAGGTACACACTTGAACCAAAAATAGGCCGATATCAATTGTGAGATATGTAGGGGACTTCCAAGCAACAGTCAATTATTAGCTTATAATCATCTTTGGCAATGAGGGGTTTGCAACTTTTGCTGATTGGTGTACCTATTATCTGTTTCTGGTGTAATTGATGGTAAGAACAACTTGGTTCCCGATTGTAAGACATGTAGGGGAGCTGTAAGTAATAATCGGCTGTTAGGCTACAATGACTTCAGCGACAAGGGGTTTGGAACTTTTGCTAGTTGGTGTACCCATTATTTGTATCCGGTGAACTTGGATGTATATCCCGGGAGAGGGACTTGTAAGTAAGAATCGGTTGCTAAAGGAGGCTCACGAGGGGCTACAAATTTGTGCAAATTGGTACACATCTATGGAATCAGGGACCCATAAATTTCCTGTAATGACTCGCCATCCAATAATAAACGATCCTGGATGGCGAGTCATTACAGGAAATTTATGGGTCCCTGATGGTATTTTGATCCTGAAAAGTTACAGATAGCTTTATAATACCAACTAGATTACATAAGATAATGTTCCAAGTTTCCATCCGTCACGATGTCTACGATTGAAAAGGATAAAGTTCAACCGCTGCAAAGTGACATTTAGCGGCCTAGTAAGTAATAATCGGCTGTTAGTGTGGACCTCGGGCCGGATTGATGAATATGACATTATATTTTGGTAAGCTCCGTACGACTCTTGCCTGGGGCCAAAAAGGATGGTTTTTGCTTATCCTCGAGCCAGAGCCTATGGTGTGCAAAGGATAAAGTTCAACTGGCTGCAAAGTCAATTTAGTCCCTTCTTCCAATATTTTTTTTTTTTTTTTTCAACCCTGAGGAATAGCCTTTGATCATCTGATTACTGATTGTGTTATTCTTTGTCTCTCACGGAAGAGGGACTTGTAAGCAAGAATGGGTTGCTAGAGGAGGTTCATGAGGGGCTACAAATTTGTGCAAATTGGTGCACATCTATGGTATTTGATCCTGAAAAGTTACGGATAGCTTTATAATACCAACTAGATTATATAAGATAATGTTCCAAGTTTCCATCCGTCACGATGTCTACGATTGAAAAGGATAAAGTTCAACTGGCTGCAAACTCAATTTAGTCCCTTTTTCCGATATTCTTTTGCTGTTGTTTTTTCAACGCTGAAGAATTTGATCATGTGATTACTGATTGTGTTCTTCTTTGAATATGCCGTTTTGAAAGCTTTGATACTTTTGACAACTTCAGCATTTAACCGATAGCGAAGAAACAAAACCAAAGTGTTGCTCTCGCAACACTTTAATCGGCAAAGCCGAACAAAGGTTGCCGCAACACTTCACGTTGCCTAGGCAACGTAGGTCTAGTTATATTTAGAACGAGTGTCATAAGGTGCATTGATTAGTACGCTCATCTTTTAGCTAGTAAATTTTTTAAGACAATCAAACTTACCCTCATTTATTGCGCTGGTTTATGCATAAAAGTTCTATTTCTATAGTATATGGTTTAGCTAAAATTATAAAATGTCAGTTTTCTTAGGGAAGAGGGAGGAAGAGTCGAGTTAGAAATTTCAAAAGACATTTCCAGGCAGTCATTAATGTTAGAGCCTCACTACTTAAAGTTTCATTTACCTAAGTCAGCTAGAATTCTAGATGAAAAAAACATCACCTAGCATTTCACGATGCTGTACAGTCCTGACATTTGTAGTTTTTTTTTTATAAAGAAGGTATAATGCTTTAAGCTTTCAGTTTTATGATTTTTGAAACACCTTCTTGGTTTTTTGGATATTTTTACTGTTGAAAATCGGACGCAAAAAATGCTCCAGTGTAAGTCTTTTCCCTGATCAACTATCATGTCAACATACACATTTCAATTCTGATTTCTTTGCTGAAATAGTTCACAAAAAATTTGTATGTGTGAACCCCTTGTTGTAACCCCTAGTCAAAATAGAGAACCATCATTTGCAATAATTGAAAATTTTTGCTTAATGGGCCTTCCTACTGATATTACATGAATGATTGCGTTCAAACCCGTAAGCTTAATCACGTAGAGTTGATTTCATCAAACAAACAAAAAACTAATTTTAAACTTTTCAAGTATTTTTCTAGTTTTAATTAAAACATTAAAACTGTTGTTCAGGCACCGTAAATATTTTTGCTGTTTACAAAATAACTTTAGCGATTCTGAACTGAAATTAACATATTTTTCAATTTTCTTCCATGTCTTAAAAAGACATCGCTTATATTTATAAGAACAGAAATTCGGTAATGATATTTTTCTTACAACGATTTTTAATAAGCTTCAAACCTTTGGTTTTCTTTTTTAAGGTTTTTGAATTGAAAAAATATGGAGCCGTTTTCAAGAAAAATAAATACATACATACACAATTATTGCTCACTTATACAGATAGTATGTTTTTATAAATAATATATATATAATATATATATATATATATATATATATATATATATATATATATATATATATATATATATATATATATATATATATAATATATAATATATAATATATAATATACAATATATTATATATGCTATTCCATATTCAAATTAAAGATTAATTCAAATCAACAAAATCAGCAAAGTCGATGACATCTACTTTTATAAAAATTTATATATATAAATATATATTATATTATATAATATATATATATATATATATATATATATATATATATATATATATATATATATATATATATATATATATATATATATAATATGAAGATACAGTTGGTTGGAAAAATTGTATGTTGTAATTGTATGTGTGACAATAGATTGTACAATTATTGCAAGCCAATACCAAATGTTACTGAGCTAATAGGATTACCAAACATAAAATACTTTTTTTTACAGATACTGTGGCTCAAGCACATTTCCGCCACATGAGGGAATCAATGAACAAAAGATGCTTTTCCATATTCGTTAATATATCAAAATCAAGTGCCTCTATAAGCAGTGCAAATTTTCATCCTGAATGGAATATCATAGCAGCTGAAAAACTCCTTTTCTGCTTACGACGTCCTCTCTACTGAGATTGCAGCAATGAAACTTGAACATTACTTAGTCAAGTGCAAGCAACTTGAAAGTTGAAGAAACTTTATCTAATCCTCGCCGTCCGGCTAAGACCATAATATAGTCTGACTTCGTCTTCACATTTTAACTATTAAAACAAAGTAAAACCGAAACAAAGGATTATGAAAAATATAGAGTACTTTGCCTTTTAAATAGACTCGAGCAAAATGGCTTTATTTTAAAATCTTATATAACTCAAGCAATCTTGAAAACAAAGGAAACGCTACAGTCAATTAGGCAGCATAGGATACATCCCGTGTTCTATATTTAAGTCAAAGACTATTTTTCTTCGGGGACATTCTGTGACTTTAGACTCTTTCTTTGATATAAGGTTTTAACCGTCCTTTTCCGTCAAATAAAAAGCGGTGCAAAAGGCCTTAGTCACCATGCTTTTACCTGCAAGATACCCATAATATCTGGAACCCTTCTTTGTTCCCACTCTGCAGATTTTGTTAAAATGAGACCGTGGACCACTCACTGACAAATTCTTGTCCTCCAGAGATAAAAATCTAACAACAGCCTTCTTCGAGTTTCTAAAATCTTCTAAACGACTGTACACATTTTAAGCCACTGTAATTGCTGGAGACTCTATCAAGTCAAAATTTATTAACGGCACTGCCAGATTTGAGTGGATGTCAAAAATGAACAAGACAAAATAATCTAGTACCCAAAGGCCCTTACATCAAAAGAAAAAGCAAGTGTTTCCATATGTTAAGATCGATTATTTCAATTTTCTAGTAGTTGACAACACTGAACTTGCATCGTTTTCATTGTCTATCAGTAAACATTTAATTAAATTGTAAGATTTTTATTGAATTTATTTGTAAGAGTTTTTTTTTATTGACTCCAGAAAGATAAAATTAATAAAACTACTTGCGGTAAAATTCTAGTTTAGTGGCTTCTTGCAATCTCCGAAAGGAGTTAGGTTGGGAAAATGAAAGTTTGGGAATGGGTATACAGGCTAAAGTACTACTCCCTAGTGAAGGGCCTGAATAGAGGGCCCTGAAGTTCGCCTGCATGATAGGTCTATACCTATTGAAATTTTGACAAAACTACATTTTACCTCGATTTTCAGTTAGCCTACCATTTGCTTTGTCTCTGCCTTTAGTTCTGAAAATGCAATTCCTGTTATTTGAGTAAAATTCTTAGCCATATCAATATTTTTTTGTTCAAAATTTAGGAAATGTATTTGCATATCTTTAAAACCTTACAAATTGGGATTGAGCAAAGTTGTGAAGCTGAAAATAATTTTGTTGTAGGCTACTTCATTCAAGCAGAAGATCTATTTTGAAAGTTTTCACTTTTATAACACACATATTTTTAAAGGTTATCAAAGGTTAGTACCCTCTAGAGAGAGAGAGGGAGTGGAGGTAGGTGATTCAAAATACCTTCCCAGGACATACTTTAGCCTATAGACCCATCTCTGAAAGTTTCATTTTTCCTAACCTAACCCCTTTCTGAGATAGTAACAAGTCACTAAACTAGAATTTTACCCTTTTTGCTAATTTTTCAGTTTCTTTTGTTTATTGATTTAAAGGTTATTATTAAGGTATTTAAGCAACTTTTCCTTTTCTTCTTTTCATCTTGTGACTGGTTTTGTGGAATTTCTTATTCCTTATTTCTCTGTAGTGCTTAGAATGCCATTGTAAAGTTCTGGTTCCCCTGATTCAGTAGGAATAGTTTCATCTGGTGATTTTACAGGTGACAACAATGTCATACTTAGGCTACTCCTGCTGTTTATCTGTTCCATTTAACCAAACACTTGGAAAACTTATAGTTTTTATAACTATCTTAGTTCCATTACTATCTAGCTTAGGTCTGCCCTAGGAATGATGCATGAATAGATGATAGATAAACTTATCTATTGACAAATGAACTGATAATCATTTTTACACAATCTTAATAAGAACTTCATGCCTGAGGGGTTGGTTTTCTTTGATAATCTATTTTTTTTTATTATTTAAGAAACCTGTTTTTACTGTAGAGACTTCATTAGAGGACCTGAAGGACCAAGGTGTTGCAATAGTGTATACACTCTTTGGTCATCAGACATCTGATAAGATAAATGTTGATTGTTTTATCATTACTCCCTCACTTGACCTCCCTGAATTTGTTTCTATTTTGGGCATGGGGGAAAAAGGTCAAGACATGTATTCCCCATGTCATAATCTACAACCACTTCCAAAGTATGTTGCAGTAAACCTAGATGCTCAAGATGTGCCAATGGTCACCTAACATCATCTTGTCCTATTAAGAGAGAAACTAATGCGCAGTTCATGTGGCCTAATTGTCTTGGCAACCATCATGCTTAAGACAAACTATGTCCCATAGCAAAGAATATTGAAAAGGTTTTTGTTAAGGCAGTACAAGCAAAATCACCATTGGTGCTACAAAAAAAAATATGCTGATATTCTTAAATCAAGCATACAACCAGAAGACATGGCTCCAGTTCTTTCTAATGAAGATTTTAAACCCCTGAAAACTCTACTCTAAGCCTAATCATGTCAACATAGCAGAGTCTTAGAACCCCTAATTAAAAAATAATTGATGAAATTTTGATAGTTAGAATTCCTGGTTTTATTATTAATCCCTCACTTGACCTCCCTGAATTTATTTCTATTTTGCATATAGAAATAAAGGTCACAACATATATTCCCCATGTCATGATATGCAATCACTACCAAAGTATGTTGCAGTAAATCTAGATGTTCAAGATATGCCAACAGCCACCTAACATCATCTTGTCTTATTAAGAGAGAAAATAATGCACTGTTCAAGTGGCCTAGTTGTCTTGGAAACCATCATGCTTAAGACAAAGTATGTCCCATAGTAAAGAATATTGAAAAGGTTTTTGTTAAGGTAGTACAAAAAAGTTCATTATTGGTGCTGCAAAAAAAAGTGTGCAAATGTCCTTTAAATCAAGCATAACACAATAAAGAGTCTTAAAACCCCTGATTAAAAATAATTGATGAAATCTTAACAGTTAGAATTCCTGAAATGATCAATTCATTTCTACCCTCAAAGTTTAAACAGATTGAAGATTCAATCTCAGGTTGTTTGGAAAAATTGTTTCAGGCTCTTAGCACCTCACATGCATTGTATAATAAAACACTTATAGATTCAACCCCAAATCATTCTGTTTCTGAGGATGACTTGAAATCTATTGACTCTATCCCAATCTCAGATTCACCTTCAAAATCAACATCAGAAATCACAAAAAAACCTTCCTCAACAAAAAGTCAATTCCTCAAAAGAAATGCAAGTGCACTCTTACCTATTTTAAACCTAATACAAACAGAAACAACCCTTAGTATCAAACACAGCAGTTTAGAATGAAAATAGTTCAATCTAACACAATAGATTTATCCATGGATCATCTGGTTGAGTTTTTGGATATTGAATCTCCAGAAATTGTCTACATCCAAGAATTCAATTTGTCCTCTGGTTGAAAATTTAACATTAAGAATTATACAATACATACAAAAGATATGGTCCTTAATCTCTCTTCTCAAAAAGGTGGAGGCCTTTTGACACTTGTGAGAAATGATTTGATTAGCTCTGTTGTTAATATTGATGTCCAGTCATCTATAGAAGCATTAGTTATAATATTGAGATTGTTAATCAGCTTCCTCTGTCAGTTGTTAATATATATAAATATATATATATATATATATATATATATATATATATATATATATATATTTATATATATATATATATATATATATATATTTATATATATATATATATATATATATATATATATATATATATATATATATATATATATATATATATATATATATATATATATATATATATATATATATATATATATATATATATATATATATATATATATATATATATATATATATATATGAAAGTTTCAAATATATATCACTACCAGCAAATCTACATGATGCTTTCCTATTTTGTTGGGCAATGCAATTTAAAGCAATAAAGACAGCTTATGATAGTTTGGACCCCTTTGCAATCCTTAGGCAGGTTCATTAATTTAATGTTGGGAAAAAATTTCAGAATTGGTGCAAGGCAGTACTCTGCTAAATTGGTTTCATTAGGTGTTCCTCAAAGATGAGTCTTAGGTCCTCTTCTTTTCAACATAGTGATTAATGATATTATTTTGGCTGATATACCCTCAATAAAATTTGCCTTATATGCAGATGACTTAGCCCTTTGAACTGAAGGCCTGTCTCCTGAAACATGTCAACCCATGCTCCATGGAGCAATTGATAAACTATCAATAAGGCTTACTAACAAAAAAACGTGTTTTTTTTTCTGTCCTAAAAACTGCTGTTATGGCTTTTTCTTGGAAAAGTGATTATAGGCATGATGTCCCTCAATCAATCTGCCTCTATAACCAGTATATTCATTTTGACAGGAATGTGAAGTTTCTTGGTGTCTGGCTTAAAAAAATAAGTTAAATTGGAATGTTCATATCTCTTATCTGAGAGATGAACTTGAAAAACAGCTAAATTTTATGCAAGCTGTTGCTGGGCAATGGACTTTGAAAACTATTCATGTCTATAGTATATGGAAAGATTGAATATTGTCTCCCTGTGTATTACTCATCTTTAAGAAAGTTAATTTCTAAAATAGAATCAATAGCACACAATGGCATGAGGCTAATCACAGATGCACTAAAAAGTACAGCCATTGCAGCAGTTTTCAATGATGTTACTATCCCTTCTTTAGAAAAAAAAGGTTCTTGAAACTTTCCTCTAATTACTTTATGAAACTTAACACCAATCAAAACTACCATGTTTTCGAGAAGTGTTTCACAAATCACACATTTTCCTGTGAAAATTGGAAGCCATATAGTAGTCCAGTCATTATCAAGTTGTCTTCCTTGCTGGATGGTATTGGTGTTCTTGAAAATCTAATCTTTTCTTGCCAGACTCAGATTTCCTCTAACCCTTCTAATAACATAGATAACGCCATAGATATAAATACCCCTGGCTTGTTTTGCCCTAGGACTAAGATGAACAATCAAATCCTTTGTCAACTAACATTAGCTAAAATGGCAGAATTTACAATTTGAAAAAAGATATTTACTGATGGATCAGTCTAAAGAAATGGAAAGGCATCCATAGACTTTTTTCTAAATGGAATGGCTCATCAGTTGAGATTAGAGTTTCAGATGGAACTTCTATTTTCCATGCAGAATGGCTTGCTCTCCAAAAAGCTTAGGATACTCTGCTGGATCATGTGCTTTTGTTATCTTCTCTGATTCTAAAAGTGTTCTTTTTGATCTGAAAAAGAGGCAAGGAAAATTATTCCTAACATTTTTCATCTACAGGAGAAGCTTCAGAAAATAATGTCTTCTCAGACTCTTTGACTGAAAATGATCTATTCCTTCTCACATAATGATTAAGGGAAACAAACTTGCTGACAGTATTGCAAAACAGGCTATTCACCACCCAATTACTTGGAAGGTTGCTATCACTGTAAATGAATCCTTGAAGTCAATAACCTCTGCTGCAAATTTTCTTAGAATTAATACAACTCATATTGCAGCTATTAATATATATGTTTTGTCTTTTGTAGGGCATTATATCCCACATGACCTTATTCACCCAAATAGGAAAATTGAAGCTCCATTTTCCCTCTGAGAAATGGGAATGCAATGACCAGATCACATCAAGCATTATATTTCTCTCAGATAGCAAGTTGTCCTTTTTATAGGTGTGTAAATATTGATGAGATAATTGATCACATCCTCTCAGAATGCCCTTGTTTCACGAATTGGGAAAAAATTCTAATCAGAAATTGAATCATTGGGCCTGAAGATATCCACGCCTCTCGTTTTAGGTTTTACCCATGCTAGTAAAGATAAAGGGATATAAATATGAGAGGCATTGGGAGTTTTTGTTTTTTCAACAAATATTTTCCCCTGGCTGTAGTTTTATTGGTATTATTAGTTTGCTTGTTTTTTACCAGTCACAAGAGGGTGGTGAGAAGAGAAGATGATTTGATTTGTATTTTATTTTTATTCTTTTTCAATTTTAATTTCTTTGATTTATAATATGTGAATCTTTGGTAATTTTTAAATTTTTGTTTGGTGATGCAGAGGGCAAAAGCTGAGCATATTTTCTCTACACCAATAATAATTTTTATTAGATGTGTTAGCCTAGTTGCATCAGGGTGCTTATTTTATATTCTTTCCAAACATCATTTTAATGTTTTTGTCACCCCCCCCCCCTTCACTGGTCTCAGATATAGCCATAGAATATATACAAAACTAAAAAAGATAGATTTTCTGATTAGACCTATCCCACCAATGAGATAGATGAAAAATAGACTACCTTCAAAACCAGAACTGCTCCTGAATTGCAATATAATACTCTTTTGGACTGGAAGCGAACCTTGATTGGAAATTCAAAGTTCTAGTGCCCTTTTAAAGAGTCACAAGTGATCAGAGGACAACTAGCCCCCCCATACTCCTTTTTCTCAAAATACATCTGATAAAAATTTTGAAAGAGTAATTTTGTTAAAATAGTTCAAAGATCAGATAAAAAAAAATCTGTGGCAACACAACCCCCCAGGGCCTGGGGGAAGGTGTTGCAAGTCATGCCCTGCAGGCATATATGGTACTTCTAGAAGGGATGCTTTTATAAACTTCAGAGGTGGCTCATTTGATAGGAAATTGAAAATTCTAGTTATCTTTTTATGAGTCAAAAGGGAGTGGGGGATATCTACCCCTCTGACCCCCCTCCCCCCCACACCCTCTTTTCCCCAAATGCATCTGATCAAATATTTGAGATTGCCAGTTTGTTTGAAGCAGTCCAACAATCAGACAACAAAAACTTTGGGATCAACATACCCCCCCCCTGAGCCCGGGGAAAGGGTTGTCACCTATGCCCTGGGGGCATAGAAAGTTTTCTATGCCGGGATGGTTTTCTATGCTTTGGGATAGAAAACATGAAAGTTTTCTATCGGAGTGGGCTCAAATGATTCGTTTTTCAAGAGTCAAAAGTGATCCAATGGCAACTAGCCTCACCCCCCTACCAAGCTTTTCCCAGAAATGTGTCTGATCGAATTTTTTACATAGCCATTTTGTTCAAACTAGACCAAAGATCATATAAAAAAGATTACAGGGATAACACAGACCACCAGAACTAGGAGGCAAGTGTTGTGAATTATGTTCCAGGGGCATATAAGGTTTTTACAGAAAAGATGGTAGTATAAAATTCGAAGGGGGCTCATTTGATTGTAAATAAGAATTTCTATTGCCCTTTTAAAGAATTGAAAGTGATCAGAGGGCAACAAGCTCCCCCACCTCAAGGCCCTTTCCCCCCAAATGCATCTGATCAAAATTTTGAGATATCCATTTTGTTAAAAATAGTTAAAAAAGATCAGATAACAAAAGCTCAGGGGGTCAACACACACCCCCCCCCCTCTCAGAGCCCTGTGAAAGTATTGTAAGTTTTCCCCAGGGGCAGAAAAGGTTTTATGTAAGGGGTGGTCATATAAACATCAGAGGCGGCTCTTTTGATTGAGATGGTGAGTTGTGGTGGTTTTACGTTTGGAAAATATTTCACCTTATGTCTGATCTTTTTTGGTTTATTATAGCTCTTTAATTTTCTTTGAAAAACTTCTTTTTTTTATTAATCAAAATTTAAGACAAACAGAAATGAAGTCTTATAATTATGCGAACTTAATCAGAGCCTCATGAACAACTAATAAGTTTTTCTTTTATATTTTTTTTGTACAAAGATAAGCTATTCCATAACATGCTCTAGAACACTTTTAAATACGTGTTTCTAATGACACATAAATTTTTATTTGTTCTTATTTTCTTTTCGTTTGTAAAGGCCACGGCATTTATCGTGGACACCCCACAATTAGAATAAGATCTTTCAACCTCTGTACTTGTATGAAATGTTAATGACCAGGGGCAAATTAATCCAAACAGTTTGAATCTGCAACACTATTAAATTACGTTCCAAAAGCCAAACAAACCAGAGCTAGCCAAGCTCTAGCCCAGAGCGAGTTTCAGAAATTGATATTATTGGAGAAAAGCATTGTTTGAATTACACCTAGGTCTTAGACGTGGGCGCTTTGTTTCACAGGATTCTTTGGGCAAAGAAAGAAACATATTTGGATATCTTAGACCAATACTGGAACTGCGTTTCGAGTATTTTGCCAAATATCTGGACGCCATTATTGTCTTTGATGGCTACGATATCGCTTTTTCGACAAAAGATATGACTCATCTTAAGCGAAACCATATCTCTGGACTGGAATTTTTGTTTAGCCCAGAAATGGGACTGACCACCCAAAAAGAGAAATTTCTTTTGTGCAAAAAGAATAAAGCCCGTTTCGTCAATGCACTTTCTGATTGTTTACGAGGCAAAGGCCTGAAAACTATCCAAGCCAAAGCTTATGCTGACTTGCTTATTGTGTTTACAGTGGTTGAGTGTTTAAAGACTTTGGACACAGTAGTTATCGGTGACGATACCGGCTTGTTGGTGCTGTTACTTTATCATTGTATTCCTGAGCACCACAAGATCTACCTGCACAGTCAGTGTAAGTCAACCACTTCAGGTGCAACTTGGGATATTGAAGCCATTGTTAAGAAGATTGGGACTGAAACCTGCAAACTGCTTCGTTTTACTCATGTAATTCTTGGCTTCGACACAGCTTCCCATCACCATGGATTTGGCAAAGGGATTGCGCTTAAACGGCTGAGAGACAACAAACAGTTTTTGGGAAAATGCTTCAACGTTTTCAAAGAATTGGTGCTTCAAAAGAAGAGATTGAAGCAGCAGGAGAAGCTGCACTTTCTATATTGTAGAGTGGAAAATCTACTGACAATCTTGACAGTTACCAACGCCGAGTCTTTCAGCAGAAAGTAGCAACGTCCACAACTTTTGTTCATCCCTAAGATTTACATCCTTCTTTAGCAGCAGTGTAATTTCACTATTTTTGGACCAATCTTCCCACTGGAATGGGCTTCAGAGCCCTGCCCTTGATCCTGAGAATTGGGGCAGAGACTTAAGAACAGCATGCTGCACCCTATCTTCACGGATCTTCCAGCGGCGCCAAAGAAAATTCTCACCGTCTTGAAGTGTGGCTGTAAGAAATCCTGTGATAGCGGTCGATGCAGCTGTCATCGAAATGGCATTGAATGTGCCATCGCTTGCAAATCTTGCAAATGAACTAGCTGCTCTAGTGCTCAGGTCCAAATTGAAGATGAAGAAGACATGTGATTAATTAAATGAATGTGATGAATTATCTGTGATATTTTGTTCAAATTGGAATCAATGATTTAGCTAGTTGTGAATTTTTTTTTATGTGATCCTAAGAATTCGGGGTGGTCACGTTTAGGGTGGGCGAGGGGGTGAATTGACATGGAAACGACTTATTTTCCGCATTAGCAGTTCCATTAAGAAAAGATGAAGAACGGTCGATTTCGCCTCATCCGATTTTGGCCAATTTTTACATTGTTGTAGAGAATTTTTTTCCGGTTCGAATGATACCAGAATCAAAAATGTTGCAATTCGTTTGAGGATAAACCTTAGATTGACTGTACTATTGTAAATTAACGATCATAGCAAACATAAAGATAATATATGCAAATATAAATGAATTAATAAATCTTTAATAGCTTCAATATTGTGTTACAAGGGATGATGTTATAAACTTCGAAGGGTGTTCACTCAATTGGAAATAAAAATTTCTAGTGCCATTTTTAAGAGTCAAATATGATTAGAGGGCACCAAGGCCCCCCCCCCCCCTCCACGCTCACTCTTCCACAAATGAATCCGATCAAAATATTTAGATGGTCATTATGTCCAAAATAGTCCTAAGGTGAAGTAATTAAAATAATTATGCCTTGGAGTTGACAAAAACCTTCCACTGTCTCTAGGGTAAGAGCTGTAAATTATGCAAGCTATCTATTGTTCATATTTAAGGTGCTCATATTTAAGGTTTAAAAGACTCATTTGATTGAAATCGAAAGTTCTAGCTCCATTTTTAAAATATAAGAGTAATCAAACGGTAAGCACCCCCCCACGCCTTTTTTCTAAATGATTCCGATCACAATTTTGAGTTAACCATTTTGTTCGAAATCGTTCAAATGTCAAACAGCTATGATTCCGGGTTCGAACACTTTCCCAAAGGGCATCTGGTCAAAATTTTGAGATAGCCATTTTGTTCAAAATAGTTCTTAGGCTAAATAACTATTCTTCCGGGGTTGAACCCCCCCCCCCCCCACCCACCCAGCCTTGGAGAAATGGTTCTGAGTTACGCAACTTGCTTATTGGTGCTTCGGTACTTTGTTTACTTTGATACTCGGATTTAGTGATTTACGTGGCAACTTTCATTGACGGTGCAAGTACTGTAAGTTATGCAAGTTCCTTATTATTACTTTGATGCTTTGTTTACTGCGATGCCTTGTTGACTTTGATACTTTGGTTAAAGTTTGATGTAAAAAAAAATGATTTTGAAATAAGGGATTTTTTAAAACTTGAAACTTTTTGCAATCAAAAACGAACAAAAATTAAATAAAAAAAAAAACTTTCCAAAAAAGAAATTTTTCAAAGAAAAGTAAAAGCCATGTTAAACTTAAGATCAACAGATACAAATAAATGTTAAAATTCAAACTCAAAGCAACCGGAAATTACTATTAAAGAATAAATGAAACCCAAAACGAACAGAAATTAAATAAACAATCATAGTCAAAACACACAACAGGTAATACTATAAATGAGTAAATAAATCTTAAAACGAGTAAAGCTTAAGTTGAATATGCTAATCAAGCTTAAAACGAACAAAAATATTTTGCTATTGAAGTACGAAACCCAAAATGAACAGAAATTAAATAAGCAATCATAGCAAAGAAACATACAACATATAATAGTGTGAATAAATAGATTAATCTAGGAACGAGTGAAAGTTAAATTTAATATGCAAATCAAGTTTAAAACGAACGAAAATCACTATAAACAGGGTTTTCTATATCGCCTCCTTCTCTCACTGTAAATCCGAGATACAATGGTGCATACTTGCCTGGTTTTATTTAATTAAGTTATGATTTTTTCAATTAATTAGATTTTTTTAATTAAGCTATATACTTATGTCAAAATATATCCAAGCATGATCAGAATTCATAAGAAAAAGTCAATTGAGTAAAAATATGTTATCCTAAATTTCTTGATATATTGAGGAAATATAACTCTTAACTTTGTTGATGCATTAAGGAACGGGAGATTTCTTGATTGTGCGAAAAAAAAAATACCTTACAAAAAATTCAATTTACAGTAAAATATGTTGAACACTAAATATGTGTACAAATTTATTGTAGATAAATTTCATATGTCAAGCTGTTCAATAAAAACAAATTTTATTGATACAAATAAAAACAAATAAAATACAAAATACAAATAAAAACAAATAGAAATTATATTATTCAATTGATGGGTAGTGCAGCTAATAAGCAGTTCTACTGCATGCATGTTGATGTTGTATGCAATTCTACTGCGTACAATTTTGAATATTAATTCTCTGATAGTTTAAGAAACAAGCTAAAGACTAAAGAAGCATGAACTTATTTTGGGAAAGGGATACATCTGGGCTGACATAAATTCACAAAAACATAGAAAAACATTTTATGCGCAATATAAAAAATTATAGAAACGATTTTTAGATTCGAGGTCACTTTGCTAGCCCAATTGAAACGTGTTGGTATGACAGCCAATCCACTTGTTGATGCGTATTGAATAATTTGAATGACTGTTTTATTGTTCTTTTGTCTGGAATAGACTACAAATTTTTGTTGTTAGGATTTGAGGCAGCAAACAGATTAACCTAACCTTTTTGGTTGCTTAAATTCATTTCAGATTAGTTTTTTTTTATGAAGTGTGGGTTGTGGTGCTAACAATAGTCCTTATTGATTGATTGAATATACTAGCACATGCCAACCACTTCACTTTAGGTTGATTGGTCCTTAAACTTGACGAGTGTATTTAATTTAGTTAAGTTTTTTTTGCTCATTTTTCTATATTCAGCAACTTAGTTTTTACTTATGCCACATAAATTTGCGAGCCATTTTTCGACCACTTTTGAATATTCAATTAGCCTACTTCCTATTTTCATCATTACATGCAGTTCCAACAGAATTAAAGAATACCAAATCAAAATTCACCCTCTTGTTCACTTCCTCTCTCTGTCCCTTGATATTTTTTTTATAAATCTGTTGACTCAAGTTAGAGATGAACCTGAAGGTTGAGGATTTCAACCTGAAGGTTGAAATCCTCGAGTCTTAGTTTCAAAACGCATGAATTTGACGTGGTTTATCGGTAGATTTAGAAGAAGTATCAGACTGGTGATGAATCATAAATTGGTCACAGCAAACAAGCATCCAATTAATATAAAAGCCGAGTTGGTTAGCCTTGAAAAGGGATAACCTTTTTCAGAATTCTATTAAAAATGATTCATTTCACTTGTTGATAAAGAGTCTATCATCCATCCTAGGGTAGAACTAAGGGAGGTGTAAAATCTAAAAACATAAATATAAAAACTTTTCATATATAAAAGTTATAAAAAAATTATTTTTGCATCTCTGTTTTCTATGAGTAAACCCAGTGAAACTAGGACATGAACTAGTAGTAGGGAATAATTGGGAAATTTTTGGGTCTCAATTTTCTAGACGTTTTTAAAATTTATTAAGATTTCTCTTTTATTCTTCTTTATTTAATTGTTTATAGAGACAAAATAGTGTTATGTAGCTCTTGAAGATATGAGAGACCTAATTTATTTGAAAATACTCTCCGCTGTTGGATAATTCTTACTGTTGATGCATGTACCCAAATTAGTATATAATTCAATTAAAATAGTATAAAAAAAAATCTTTATGGTTACTATTTTGGAGAAATGAGAATACAATTCCTGAAACACAATACTTCCTGAGAGTTCCTACTTGACAAGCAGCTTATTCCCTGTAAGAGTGATTAAAATTTGCTGGTAATTATTGCTCACTATTATGGGTGTATGAGCCAAAAAAACTAATGACAGAGAAAAAAGGCATCTAATCTGAAAAATTTCAAGGATAAAATGGCTAAATGCATGGTTCTCATTGTTAATTTTGTACTGGCTAAATAGAAGTTTAGATAATAGGTCTGACTAAGTATATTGTAGAATGCACAGCAAGCCTTTATATATATTTATATATATATATATATATATATATATATATATATATATATATATATATATATATATATATAGCAACTAGATCGCAACTATAAAGCAACTAGATCTCTCAAGTTCCTTTATTTGTGTCCTTTAATCTGTGGCAGTGCTAACAGCTAAAGCAACTTCTTGAATGTATTTATGGTTGCTGTTGACGAAGTTCATCCTTGTATTTAAACAGCTTGCATTGGTAACCTCGAGTCCTTATTCACTTGCAAAACTATTGGTAGGACAGCTATGGTCTTGATTCATCTGTTTAAAGTCCATTTTCAAATTAATGCCAAGAATTTCAACTCGACTCTTCATAAACTTTTTTATTGTTTAAGGGGAAAGAAATAGACTTGTAAGTTTCGAAAGTAGGGGATTGGTTTAGAAAAACACTTTAGACCATTATCTTCTGATCTGTTAGGAAGCCTCGTGTAGACCAATTTTAGGTAAGGTTTCTCCTATCTTCTGTATATTTGTGTTCATAGGTGGCAAAGCAATATTCCCTTGGTCGGTTAACAGAATTTTGTTCTAGCAGGACAACGACCAAATATTTGTAAAAAAGAACATTTTAAGTCATGGTTTTTTGGGGGATAGCGATGGGGCTAACCTTGGGGGGGTGGGTGAAACTTCCACTTTATATGACTGGGTCTTCATTTCCTATATATTTTTTTGTCATTTTGATACCTCGCCAGCCTAAAAATTCTGGTGCGTGCTTTTAATACCTACAGCATCTAAATATGCTCCATGACACTATCCCTATAAACTGTATTTTGTTTGTTTTTTAGGTCATTCATGATGACCAATAAGGAAGAAGATGAAGAAAATTCTAATCTCTCAATTCCAAGTCGGGTTATTCAAGTTGCCAACATTGCTGCCCAAACAACTCGAGATCAGATGCAGACTTTATTTGGATATGTTGGCAAGTTGGAAGACATTCGCCTATATCCCACTAGTCGTGACATGACGG
Organism: Artemia franciscana; assembly: GCF_032884065.1. Lineage (NCBI taxonomy): Eukaryota > Metazoa > Arthropoda > Branchiopoda > Anostraca > Artemiidae > Artemia > Artemia franciscana. The sequence goes on from NC_088864.1 coordinate 14,370,384, forward strand.
GAATGCCTATTCAAACACGACTCTGCTATGTCAAGTACATAAATGAAAGATCTCTTCCTGTTGCTTTACAGCTTAATAACACTATTTACATTGACAGAGCACTGATTGTTACACCTTGGTTAGATGGGGATATTCCAGATGAGACACCAGCTCTAGAAATGGCTTCTACTGGAATTCCTGGGCTCCTTGAACCTAAATTGCCGAATCACTGTGTAAATCACATCCAGGGCATTCCTCCAAAGACAATGCTATCCACCTATGATCCAAATTTGCGTTTGAACAAACTGCCTCCTTATCCAATATTGCCCGCTCGTACAGATGGACGCACAATGGAGGAAACTCGACGTACCTTAGTTTTGGTGGACATTGATCCTAATGTAACTGCAAAAGAGGTTTTTGATTTCTTTTCTGAGGTTGGCTCTCAAGTGGCTTATTACCGTTTGTGTAAAAGTCAAGAAGATGAAGATGCTTATTATGGTCTTGTTGAATTTGGGAAACAAGAAGAAATAGTGAATGCATTTAAGCAGAATGGAAAAATGCTTGGAAGCAGAGAAGCAAAGATAGCACATTCGATTACAAATATACAGAAGCCACAAATGAAAAGTAGTGACGTTGTGCAGAAAGAAATTGAAGAAGCAATGAAGATGGCAAAAGACAGCTCTTTGTTATTTTCTGCTCTTGATGGAGACAAAAAGAGAAGCAGGAGCAGGAGCCTTTCGAGAGGAAGACATCGAAGGTCGGTTTTTCGTCTTCATCTTCTTTTTCTAATTAATTAATGTTTTTAGATTTTCTTAATCTTAGCAACAACTAGAAAGATAGATGTATAGATCTATTGCAACAGAAGTCTCTTTGGACCATGGCGAAAAAAAAACAGCACTTACACATATAATAATAACAAATATAACAGGAACAATAGCACATAGCAATAACAAAAACGCATAATAAGGCATATAACGCAAACAATAAAAAAAAGAATTTGCTAACCTTAACCTGCTCACAATTTATTAATGAATTTTATCCATGTACCATGCCCACACGGACAAGTTTACCCAAACTTTTAGAATCATCACAATTTCTACTTTAAAAATTTTGTCATGGAAATCGACTCATCCAAAATATGTTGAACACCTTTTTCCTAAAATCCATAATCGTGTACATAGATATAGATGTAAATATATATATATATATATATATATATATATATATATATATATATATATATATATATATATATTATATATATATATATTATATATATATTATATATATATTATATATATATATATATATATATATATATATATATATATATATATATATATATATATATATATATATATATATATATATATATATATATATATATACTAGCTGTTGGAGTGGCGCTTCGCGCCACCCCAACACCTAGTTGGTGGGGGTGCTTCGCGCCCCCCCCCCCAAGCCCCCCCGCCCGCGTAAGTCGTTACGCGCCATATTAGTTACGCGCCATTGTAGTTGTGTCCCTATGTCCCACCTGTGAATATATATATATATATATATATATATATATATATATATATATATATATATATATATATATATATATATATATATATATATATATATATATATATATATATACATATATATACATATATATATATATATATATATATATATATATATATATATATATATATATATATATATATATATATATATATATATATATATATATATATGTTTTTAACTACGTAAAACTTGCGAATATACAACATTCTTTGTTGTCCCATTGTCTGTGCATATAAATAGATTGTCAGGTTTACCGACTCTTGAACATTCAACATATAATGGTCCATGGGAAAACAATCCGTATTCAGATCTATACCTCATGATTCTAATGATTGCCCTTTAGCTTTGTTGATGGTGATTCCTAATCGACCATTCTCTGTGTCGCAATCGTCATTTATATATCCCCCTGTGCCCCCCGGCGTCCCCTTTGTAGTTTTGTCCGTGTGTCCCGGTCGTCATTTATATTCCTTGTGTCCCGGTCGTCATTTGTGTCCCGGTGTCCCATTCTGTGATTTCTCTTTGAGTGTCCCGGGCGTCATTTATACTGCTTGTGTCCCGGTCGTCATTTATATCCCCCTGTGCCCCCCGGCGTCCCCGTTGTAGTTGTGTCCCTGTCTCCCGGTTGTCATTTATATTCCCTGTGTCCCGGTCGTCATTTGTATCCCGGTGTCCCGGTCTGTATATACATTCGTTTTTTAGTTTTGTTTTTCTCCTTTATTTTTCATTTTTTTTGCTTTTTTACTTTTTTTCTTTTTTAGTTTTTTAGCTTTTTTTATTTGTTTTTAGTTGTTTTTTTCTTTTTAGTTTTTTTTGTAGTTTTTATTTTTTTTTAAGTTTTTTTAGTTTTTTTTTTACTTATGTCCTGGTCGTCATTTATACTCCCTGTGTCCCGGTCGTCATTTGTGTCCCGGTGCTTTGTTGATGGTGATTGCTAACACCTAGTTGGTGGGGCGCTTCGCCCCCCCCCCAAGCCCCCCCGCGCGCGTAAGTCGTTACGCGCCATATTAGTTATGCGCCATTGTAGTTGTGTCCCTGTGTCCCACCTGTGAATATAGATAGATTTATATATGTGTTTCAAACTACGTAAAAATTGCGAATAAACAACATTCTTGGCTTTCCCATTGTCTGTGCATATACAAAGCCGTATGTACCAATAATGACGTCATATGCAAACGCTCTTTTTACAAACAAACAAACATGCATCCACACAACTCGTTTTTATATAGATAGATAGATAGATAGATACAATACAAATTAACTGCGTAAAACTTGCGAATATACAACATTCTTCGCTGTCCAATTGTCGCTGCATATAAATAGATTGTCAGGTTTACCGACCCTCGAACATGCAACGTACAATTGTCCATGGGAAAAACAATCAGTATTAAGATCTATACCACATTTTTCTAATGATTGACCTTGAGCTTTGTTAATGGTGATTGCAAATGCTAATCGAATTGGGAATTGCAATCTTTTAAATTGAAAAGGCAGATCCGTTGGAATCATGGGAATGCGAGGAATAAGAACAGCCTCACCCTCAAAAGGCCCTGTCAAGATTGTGGCCTCTATTAGGTTTTCCATTGTTTTTTTTACGGCAAGTCGAGTGCCATTGCAAAGCTTTGGTGGGTTTATATTTCTTAAAAGTATTATTGGTACGCCTATTTTTAGTTGTAGCACGTGTGGTGGAAACCCTGAAAGATCTATGGAATTTAAAAATTCAGATGGATAATTAACCGCTTCATTTGGTTCCAAAACTGTGTCGACTGACTTGTAAAGGACTGCCTGGTCTCGAATCTTGGTCAAAACAATATTGTTGATTTCGTGGACGTCTATATTTTTGGGTGCGAGAAGCGCTCTTTCACTTAGCCGTTTATTATTTTTATAATTTTTTAGAATATTCGGAAATACTTTTTCAATCAATTCATTTTTGGAAGTCACTAAATTACAGAAATCAGCAGGTAGTTGTATACGTCCTGAAATTGATTCTACTGGGAGCTTTCCGTTTCCAATTGTCAGCAATTGATCTGAAAATGTTTGACCAGAGTCATCGTTTTGCAATCGGACACGCATATTTGTAGTTAATTTTAATATTTTTACGTGTGCCCATAAATTAGAATTTTTCAGGCAAGCATTCAGTCGTCTTCAATGGCTCTGGTGGTGCTGCCAATAGAGGAAGTTTAACTTTTCCTGAGGCGCAACACATTCCCATTGTTTCACCATTGAATTTCAAGGCCTTGCAATAGGGACAAATTTTAGACATTGTCCCGATTTGAACACATCTACTCAAGCTATAATCATCGACTGGGTTGTACCTGAATGCCAGGCGATAACTTTCAGGTTGCTCTGATTCCTCGGCACGCTTTCTTTTCTTACTTTCTCTATCAGCAGCAAGCCTGATTTCTTGCTGTTCTTGTGATTCCTCGGCACGCTTTCTTTTCTTACTTTCTCTATCAGCAGCAAGCCTGATTTCTTGCTGTTCTTGTAATTCCTCGGCACGCCTTCTTTTTTCACTTTCTCTTTTAGCAGCAAGTCTGCTTCCGCGTTGCTCTGGTAGTTCCTCGGCACGCTTTCTGTTCTTTTTTTTCTATCAGCCTCAAGCCTGTTTCCTTGCTGTTCTTTTGATTCCTCGGCACGCTTTCTGTTCTTTCTTTCTCTATCAGCCTCAAGCCTGTTTCCTTGCTGTTCTTTTGATTCCTCGGCACGCTTTCTGTTCTTTCTTTCTCTATCAGCCTCAAGCCTGTTTCCTTGCTGTTCTTTTGATTCCTCGGCACGCTTTCTTTTCTGACTTTTCTCTATCAGCAGCAAGTTTTTTGGCATGGACTCTTTGAGCATCTTCATCGGCTTTTGCCATGGTAAGTTCATCAGTCATTGTAAACTTAAACATTAATAGATTTCTACGTGAACATATGTCTTAAATATCTTGAATGACGTCACCGTTAAAGCAAAAATGACGACAACTAATTTCATGACGTCAGCCGACACAGAAACATGACGTCACCTGATCCACAGGCAGACAGACAACTTATTTTTATATATATAGATATATATATATATATATATATATATATATATATATATATATATATATATATATATATATATATATATATATATATATATATATATATATAGATATATATATGTGTCCGGTGATGTTTATCATTAATCCTATTGGTAAGATCCAGAGCTTTTTTGACATTATCATAAACAACCTTTACAGCATTAATATCAACTTTTTCATACACTTTGTTGTCACTCAAGAGGCTTAATGATTTGCTGACATACTCAGTCTCATTGAGGATAACTATTGTATTGCCTTTATCAGCTTTAGTAATTATGATATTGGTATCATTCTTAAAATCTGTGAGGACTTTCATTTCATCTTTTGTTAGATTCTCTTCAATAAGTTTCTTTTTGGAAAAACCTTTCCGTAAGGTATTAGAAACCAAGCTTCTAATATCTTTTGGATCAACATTGATTTTTGTCTTGTTTAGAGTTATAACTGACTCTACATTGGATATGATTTATTCTACTGGTATGTGTTTGGGGGGGATAGAAAATGTCCATCCTTTTGAAAGAATGTCGAATTTCTTTTGGTCAAATGTTTGTTGACTTAAATTGATGACTGCTGGACCTGGTGATACTCTAGGAGTGTGTGTATCCCTAGTAGAAAACTTCTCAAATTTAAGCTTTTCAGCTTATAGCACAGTGGATTGGTGCTCTGCTTGGCAATACGGGGCCCAGGGTTCGATCCCCGCCACAGCAAGGTTGGGTGACAAGATTGCTACTTGTTCCTGTAAAAACACCCAGCAACTGAAACGTCGATTCGACGCCCTATATGCCAGCAATGGCTCTGGAGGATCTTTATCCTTTATTTTTTTTTTTTTTAGTTTATCTATATGTACTTATTGCTATTGTAACACAACTCTTAAAGCAGAAAATCAGAGAAGCTTTGGAAATTGCTAAAAATAAATCAGCCATCAATAAAGACAATGGTGAGTTTCCATTAGTGTTATTTGGGAACCCATCACCCATAAATTGAAGACTCACAAAAAACTCCACCCCTTTCCTAAAGGCCCGACCTCTTTAAGATCTACGAGGATAGCAGCCATCAATGCCCCCACCAAAATTCGGGCCATGGCACAACAATAATTCCAGGTTCAGCTTATCATTAGTTTTGTTCAGTGTTTTTAGTTTTATTTATTTAGGGATCTTACTTTCTGACAAGAAATTTGAATTTAACCTGATGATGGCAGGCACAGGTCCTTTCGAAATTATCGTTAGAAAAATCAATCACCTGACATCCATAGCTTAGGTAAGCTTATTATCATCTATTATTATTATGTATAAAAGTCAGGTTGGCCTCAGAGAATATAATTCAATGGGATTATATACCGACTCCGAATATTAAGATAGATTATAGCGTTTCGACTACATTAATTCCAATGATATTTTCTTGCAGAATTTGAGTTTTACATGAAAAAAGGGAACAATGCCTTGGGCCTTAGACTATTAGTATTACCAGTTGTTCATAAAATGCAGATTTATAATTAAAAAAAAAATAAATAAAAATAATATAACTAAACAATTATAATAACTAAAAATAAATATAACAAATATAGCTAAAAATATATAACTAAAAAAACCATCCTAACGCCAATATCATTGATTTCCATCTAAATAGATGGTGGATATCTGATTGGATCAATCTGTGTTTAGACGGATAGATTAAACTGATTTACTCGTAATTAGTTCAACAGCAAGTTTATACCATTAGATACACTATCATGTAATATCTTGGAAAGTTGATTGAATCAACCTGTTTGTATATAGATGGATTTATTCAACGATTAATTTAACGACCAATTGACACAAATACAAGCAAATAATCCGTCATATATAAACGTTGTACAGCAAGGTTCTAGCGTCGAGATGCCGTTTACCCCCCCCCCCGTGGAAAATACCCCCATGGAACATAAGGCTTTCAAAATTCGAGGATTTTATTTGTTTTTATTTATATTTTCCGTAGGGGGAAGGAATTTTGGTACTTGTGTATTATACGCCGCTCATTCAAGTTTACGCTGTGTAAAACTCGAGAACAAACCGGTTTCTTCGTTAGTTTCTTTCAGCTTAGCATGAGACAAACAAAGACAAATGTCAGAGTAGATGTGAAATATATAATTTGGGCTATATATTTGCGCATAGGGGGGTGGGGGTAAGCATTTGGACAGTTTAAAGTCAGAAAACATTAGCTGAAAACCATGGTTGCAGCGTGTTTGGCAATTTGCAAGCTCGCTTGAGTGGCAATTCTTACTTCGTAATATGCAGAATAATTGTACCTAGCACATTTTGCATGCAGACCCGCTATACTTTACAGCTCCCCCTAATGTGCAAATATATAGCCCAAACTTGTTTCTAAAGTAACGAAGAAACTAACACAATTTGTAACTAAAGAAACTAACGAAGAAACCTGTTTTTTCTCGAATTTTACGCATCGTAAACTTAAGTGATTGGCGTAAAATACACAAGTACCGGAATTTTTTATGGAGAGAAAGCCGGATTTCCCGGTATTATTTAAAAGCGATAAGAAAGTAAATTAAAAAAACAAGTTTCTTCAACTGAAAGTAAGGAGCAACATCAAAGTTTAAAACGAACAGACATTATTACGTCTATGAAAGGAGTTGCCCCTTCCAAAAGACATTATTATTATTAGTATTATTTATTGGAAAACTCGTCATACAAAAAAAGCAAAAGACAGAGCAATAAGCGAAAGAAAAAAAAGAAGAAATATACACTGAGCGCGGAGACAAACACTAAAAAAAAAACAAAAAAAAAACAGCAGAAACATCTTAACTATTTGACCAATACCGATGACCAGGGATGGTTCAACTTCGGCAAACAGGAATTATAAGGACGAAAATAAACCGTAACTTAGTAACAAAATTTAAAAGCTACTGCACGATATAAGGTCATGACACAGACGTACAAAAAAGGTTTTGATCACCACGGAGCAAAAGAGATAGAGAAAAAGGGAAAACAAACAACAACAACATAAAAAAAGAGGCAGAGACTACTGAAATAGTACAGAATACCATTCAAGGGCAGTCATATTCACTGTTTTATTGTGTTTAGCTATTAGGTTGTTAGGCAGGTAGGTAGGTTGGTTTTATTTTTATCCACAATATAAACATAAATAAAAATAACACTACTAATAAATTATTGCAGCAAAAAGGAAGTCATAAGGACTTGTGCTTCAAATTCATGTTATGATTTATATCTTATAAATACATATCTAAACATAACAACTCATGATTAACCACCTAGCTTATCTTATATATAAAAAACAACAACACATACACATGAACACAATACAACAAAATAGTCCCATTAAATATTTTTTACCGGTTTCAGCCCCCATCCCACCCAAAAAAAAACTGCGAAGAAAACTTCAAAAACCTCCTGCCCTTAAATCTGTTATTTAAATAAAATGTTTTCAATTTATTTTTAAACCCGTATAAAGTGACAGACTCCCTGATGCTAGCCGGCAGATTATTCCAAACAGAAGGCCCCAGATTATGAACCAGATCATTTTTCTTTTTTCATGGCTAAAAAGTCGTGAATTTCTTGTATCATAATTATGGTGCTCCTGATTCATGGAAAAATAATCATGAAAATACTCAGGGCATATTCTGCATTATTCTAGCTACTGCAATATTCAGGTCAGTAATTCTGAATTAAGTTTAATAATCTTCAAAGTAAAACTATGAAGTCCAATAGAAAAAAAAGATATAAATATTTTTTTCAAGGAGGCACACTCGTGCCTCTATAAAGAGGCGACACACGACAATGTTAAGCGATCTTCGGTTCCAGTGGTCGCAGACGGATGGGGAGGGATGCATTTCGTAGCCCGAGCTCCAACTAAGAAACCTGCAAAATTTCATCCCCCTCCAACTTTTTCTTCATGGGGAAAATCTGGCCGAAAGTTTCGACCTGTCAACCCAAGCCCCCCTTTAACGTTGTCCGATCGGGCTGAAATTCACAAGTTAAGGTCCCCTAGGGCCCAGGAGCTTATCCGCGAAATTTCAGCTTGATCCGATAACTCCTTCCCTGTTTTCCAGAAACCACCCATTAGCTATTTAATTAACGGATTTCTCTCCATAAGAGCCCATGTTAATTTGAAATTTTTAAAAGCTATTGAGAAGTTATATTTACACACATGCAAGTTATTAGCTCAGTTGGTAGAGCGTGAGACTTTTAATCCTCGGGTCAAGGGTTCAAGTCACTTACGGGCGGTTTTTTTTCACAACATCAAAAAAATTTTGATAACACCTGGACAGCTTATCATTTGAGAGATAACAGAATATTAGCTTCTTATGAGCAAAAGAAACATTTCGGTCATTCTATCTATTTTTTTCTATTTTATACAATGATTTAAAAGCGAGGGGGGGAGGGGGGGGGGTTCCTCTCCTAATTCCTGTACGAGGAGTACTCCTGTACGAGGAGTACAGGACTTATTAAATTACATCCACCATGGATTGTAGAAAAACGTACAGAAATAATATGAAAAAAACTTCGTTTTCTTAAAGAGTTAAAGAGGCTGCGTCCCAAAGTCGAACCTTAAAACGTACAGGAATTAGAAGAGGCAGTTGGGGGGCTGCCGCCCCCCAAACCCCCAGCTTTTAAAGACTCTTTTGTACAGGTTTTTTGTTTTTTTGCTAACCCCCCGCTCTTGGCTTCGGAAAGGCCCTCTTTTAATTAACAAAAAATTGAAATGAATGAATAATGGAATAACTTCGAAAAATGTTAAACACAAGAGGACAGGAGAACCATTGCACCGAAACTAGTAATTAGTAACAATGAAGTCCCCCCACAAAAAAAAACCTGTCCAAAAGAGTCTTTAAAAGCTGGGGGTTTGGGGGGCGGCAGCCCCCCAACTGCCTCTTCTAATTCCTGTACGTTTTAAGGTTCGACTTTGGGACGCAGCCTCTTTAACTCTTTAAGAAAACGAAGTTTTTTTCATATTATTTAATGAAAAGACTATGTCAAATAAAAAAATGGACATTGTCTTTTTCATAGAAAAAATATTTTATATCTCTTGAAAGGGGGCAGCCCCTTCCATATACGTAATAATTTCAGTTCGTTTTAAGGTTCGATGTTCCTCCTTACTTTCAGTTGAAAAACTTGTTTTTTTTATTTAATTCCTTACAGATAATATTTTTGTAAAGAAAAGTAAAGTCATTTCACCAAAAATGAGCAGAAATAAAGCCAACTCTTCAAAGTAAAACCTATGGAGTCTAATAGAAAAAAAAATTCGATGAAAAAGACTAGGCTATGTCAATAAAAATGAACATGTCTTTTTCATAGAAAAAAAAAGATGTTTTACATCTCTTTGTTGTTTTTTTCTATTAGACTCCATAGTTTTTTCTTTGAAGATTATTTGACTTTATTTCTGCTCAATTTTGGTTTAATGAGGCTCTTTATTTTTCTTTAAAAAACCTGTTCCGTATGTTTCCCATTAACAAATACTGTCTGTAAGTAATTCAATAAAAAAAAGGTTGTCAACTGAAATTAAGGAGCAACCTCAAACCTTAAAACGAACAGAAATTATTACGTATATTAAAGGGGTTGCATCCTCCTCAAGACCTTGCTCTTTACGCTCAGGTTTTTCTTATATAGAATTTTAGAAGAAATTTGTTGTTCTAATTAAATGGTCATTGTGTTTCAGGAACCGTTCTTAAAGAATTAGGACATAAGTCAAAACTTTAGCGTAATGAGCAAGGTCTTGTGGAAGGGGCAACTCCTTTCATATATGTAATAATGCTGTTGGTTTTAAGTTTTCATGTTGCTCCTTGTGTTCAGTTGAAAAAACTTGTTTTTTTTTAATATTTAATTTCTGATTGTTTTTAAATAATACCGGGAAATCCGGCTCTCTCTCCATGAAAAATTTCGGTACTTGTGTATTATACACCACTCATTCCAGTTTACAATTATTAAAACTCGAGAACAAACTGGCTTCTTCGTTAGTTTCCTTGTTACTTTAGGAACAAACTTGGGCTATATATTTGCACATAAGGGGGGGGGGGGGGGTAAAGTATTGCGGGTCTGCATTCAAAATATGTTGGGTGCAATTATTTTGCATATTATGAAGTAAGAATTGTTTTCTGACTTCAAATGTCCAAATACCCCTCCCCCCACCTTATGTGCAAATATATAGCCAAAATTATGCATTTCCCATCTGTTCTGTCACTTGTCTTTGTCTTGTCTAGTGCTAAGCTGAAAGAAACTAACGAAGAAACCTGTTTGTTCTCGAGTTTCATACAGTGTAAACTTAAGCGAGTTGCGTATAATGCACAAGTACTAAAATTCCTTCTCCCTACGAAAAAAACAACAACAAAATACTTAAAAAAATTCTGAAATTTAGAAAACCTCATTTTCCAAGCGGTTATTTTCCGGGTGGGGGGGGGGGGTCAAACGCCTTGAACCCATCGAGATATACGAGAGAATGTAGTATGCTTAATTAAGGTTGCTGAATGGCTGATCTATTGTGCTATTAATATTATCTTTTTTTGTTTGCAAAAGCACTAGATGTAGCAATTTTCTGTCAAATGACCTTTTAAGCACCCTCTTATAATATTTCAGTGCCCTACTAGCGGCGACGGGGAAAAACGACTAAAAAGATGACACAACTGTTTCCCGTGGGAGACAAAAATCTTTCTTTTTGCTCAATATGGGGGAATATAATTCTATTAAATGTGGTTTTCGAATATGGAAATTCCAATGGTAAAGTTTTAATTGTTGTGAGTTTTAATGCTATTCTAAAGATTTTCATAAATTTGTTTTACAATAAGCTTTTATGCCCTTAAATTTAATCAAAATAATGGTTGACGTTCCTGAATCAGCTTCAAATGGTGATTCTTTATCACTTAAAAATTATCCCCACTTGGTTTTTTTCTTTTTTGTCAAAAACGCGTTTTTGAATTTTCATTTTCAATGGGCTGTAGTCATTCCTTACTAGGTTGCAGCACATGCTGCAACCATGGTTTTCAGCTCATTTTTTATTAATTTTCTCATATAGCTAGAAAGGTGGTTATTGCTGGTTTATGATGTAACATCAGTACTGTCTCTAGTCATTATCTTTCCTTTCTTTTTAAAGGCAATCTCCATTTGGAGATTTTTGCAAATCTGTAAAGGTGCATTTTCTGCAGCCCATCTTTCGCCATTATTCAATTTTTAGCAGTGTTACGCAAAAGTATGGTAACCTCTACGGTTGCTTTTGTGCTAATCTGCCAAGCTGGAAAAGTTATATTGGTGTTCATTTGAAAAGAATTCAGCATTTTCTGTTCCACATTTGCAGAAAATGCCATTTGCAGATTACAGTTTATTATTTAAACTTTTCCTGTAAAGGGGATGTGCACGGAGAAACAGTAACTACGTGGAAAAAAAATCTTGTGACTCTAAAATTTCGCTCTTTTTGTGGACATAATAACACAGAACGTCTGGTGTAGCTGAGTTTTTTGTTCTTTTAGATTGGTGTAAAGTTTCACGCATGAAGTCTTAAGACCAATCAGTTTTTAAGTGTAGGATTGTTTGCCTGGACAGATGTAATAGATAATAAGATTGGCTTATGAAAATAATATTTTTTTTTGGGGGGGGGGGAATCCTCTATCTTCCCCCTCCTCATCTTGGATATTGCCTTGGTCAAAGATGCAAACCAAACTATTAAATTGAAGCTCACATTTTCCAATCAAATCATGAGGCAGTAATCTTTCTTTTCCTCAATGCTTCTATCTTCCGTCTTGATATGTACTCTCTTAGTGATGATGCTAAATTTAAAGGTTTTAATCCCCTTGTTCTGATTTTTCCAGGTCACCAAGGTCACGTTCTCGACGTCGGTCTACCTCTCGGCGTCGATCTATCTCTCGACGTCGTTCTATTTCCCGACGTCGCTCAGTGTCTCGAAGAAGATCCAGATCTCGTCATCGTACTAGAAGCCGAAGTCGTGGGAAAAGGCGTCCGTCCCCTAGTCGCCATAGAAGACGAACTAGAAGTAGAGATAGGAAAAAGCGTTCGAGAACTAAAAGCAGAGATCGGGACCGACGAAAAGTCAAATCTCCACGAAGATCGCGTTCGAGGTAATTTTAGTATTCAGTATTTTTAGCGTTCCTTTCAGTATTCGTAATTTTAGCGTTTTAACGTTCCGTTCAGTATTCGTAATTGTTGCGTCCCTATGTTACAAAGTAACTAAAAATGCCAGATATGTTGGTAAGAGACCTACAGATACTATTTCGTTTGGGTAGTTTAGTTTCAAGTTGTTCAAGTCACTGTGTCAGAGAAAAATGTCCTATAATTCCCTTCTCATTCTCCTTTCCGAGTCGAGCTATATTCGTGCTTCCAGATTAGGGATCGATTATTTTTCCTTATGGAATACGTTAGTGGTGGAGATCTTGAGTTTTACATGTTATAGGTGGGTAAATTCACTTGCTGAAATTGGCATCTCTTTGTTCTTTCTTGATTCTCAAGGAGTCATCCACCAAGACCTAAAGTTAGGTAATGTGCTGGTGGATCAGGACGGACACATCAAACTAGCAGATTTTGGGTCGGTATCCATGAACATTAAAAAAAACTCAATGAGCGGTACCCCTTCTTTCGTTACCCCAGAGATGATTTGGCAAAAGCCATATGGCAAGACTGTAGATTGATAGAGTTTTGGTGTCCTTCTTTTCCTAATGCTTACAGGAATACCACCTTTCAGGGGTGACAATAGATACGAAATTTATTCTGCAATCGTTGAGAATAGTATCTCCTGTCCCGAATTCATGTCGAAAAAAACCCAATATACTTTCCAAGGGTTTTTAACGAAAGATCCAAATAAAAGATTTGGCTGTGGGTCAAAAGGGGAAGACGACATTAAAAATCACCATTTCTTCAAAAATATTGACTGGTCAAAAATTGAAACTAGACATTTCGAACTCCCTTTCGAATCAAAAGTTGGTGATAAGAGGAACGTAGAGAACTTCCTTACACGCTTCATAGAGGAAAAACCGAAGTTAACCGCTTTAAGGGAGCTCATGTTACAGCAACTTAATGGTAAGGAATTTGATGAATTTGATTCTGTTAGACAAAAATTTTGAACATAGTAGTGAGGTCAGCTAGATAAGACATAAAAAGTGTCTAAAAATGGACAAATTGTCATGAACGAGGTACGAAACATAATGTCTTCCTTCAAGTATAATTAAAACTTAAAGACTAATACAATTATGCCCTGCAGTCCCGGAGATTAGGCATCGTCCCATGACTGGCTTCAACAAGGTATGACCTGTGAAATATATGGAATATATTATGGAATATGTATTCTTTAGGGAATACATGCTTAATGAGTTTTCGACTTGTATATTGTACGGTTAGCCTCAAAGTTATAATCAGCAAATTGAGAACCTTTAAACATCATGCTTTGTGAAAAGCAACCCTTATTTTTAAAATTAGCGCTCAATGCATGTAGAGTTTGTACATTCAGCGGTCGAATTTGAACGTCTGAAACGATTAATATTTGATAGTATACGTTATAACGTAATATAATGATTAATATAACGTAATGTAATAACATATAATAATATAATAAATAGAATCTATATATATAAAAATAATTTGTCTGTGTGTGGATCTGTGGATCAGGTGACGTCATGTTTGTCCGCATATGACGTCTGAATTATTTCACACTATTACAAAATAAGAAAAAAACTAAAAAAGGTAAAAACTACAAAAAAAACTAAAAAGAAAAAAAAAACTAAAAAAGCTAAAAAACTAAAAAAAAACTAAAAAAAGGTAAAAATCTAATAACTAAAAAAAAAACTGAAAAAAATAAAAAAAGGCAAAAACTACAAAAAAAATAAAAACTAATAAAAAAACTAAAAAAGCTAAAAAACTAAAAAAACTAAAAAAAACTAAAAAAAGGTAAAAAACTAAAAAAAACTAAAAACTAAAAAAGAAAAAAACTAAAAAAAAGGAAAAAACTGAAAAATAAAAGAGAAAAAGAAAACTAAAAAAATATGAATAAATATATATAAAAATAAGTTGTTTGTGGGTTATGTCTGTCTGTCTGTCTGTCGAGTGACGTCGTGTTTGTCCGCATATGACGTCTGAATTATTTCACACTAATACAAAAGAAGAAAAAAAACTAAAAAAGGTAAAAACTACAAAAAAAACTAAAAACAAAAAAAACTAAAAAAGCTAAAAAACTAAAAAAAAAGGTAAAAAACTAAAAACTAAAAAAAACTGAAAAAACTAAAAAAAGGCAAAAACTAAAAAAAAAACTAAAAACTAATAAAAAAACTAAAAAAGCTAAAAAACTAAAAAAACTAAAAAAACTAAAAAAAGGTAAAAAATAAAACTAAAAACTAAAAAAGAAAAAACTAAAAAAAAGGAAAAAACTGAAAAATAAGAGAAAAAGAAAACTAAAAAAATATTAATAAATATAAAAAATATAAATATAAATATAATATAAATTAGCAATCAACAAAGCACCGAGACACAAATGACGACCGGGACACAGGTAGTATAAATGACGACCAGGACATAAGTAAAAAAAAAAACTAAAAAAACTAAAAAAATGGTAAAAACTACAAAAAAACTAAAAACTAATAAAAAAACTAAAAAATCTAAAAATCTAAATAAACTAAAAAAGAAAAAAAAGAAAAAAGGAAAAAAATAAAGGAGAAAAACAAAACTAAAAAATGAATGTATATACAGACCGGGACACCGGGATACAAATGACGACCGGGACACAGGGAATATAAATGACGACCGGGACACAGGGACACAACTACAATGGGGACGCCGGGGGGCACAGGGGGATATAAATGACGACCGGGACACCGGGACACAAGGAATATAAATGACGCCCGGGACACTCAAAGAGAAATCACAGACTGGAACACCGGGACACAAATGACGACCGGGACACAGGGAATATAAATGACGACCGGGACACAGGGACATAACTACAAAGGGGACGCCGGGGTGCACAGGAGGATATATAAATGACGATGGCGACTCAGGGAATGGTCGATTAGCAATCACCATCAACAAAGCTCAAGGGCAATCATTAGAATCATGAGGTATAGATCTGAATACGGATTGTTTTCCCATGGACCATTATATGTTGCATGTTCAAGAGTCGGTAAACCTGAAAATCTATTTATATGCACAGACAATGGGACAGCAAAGAATGTTGTATATTCGCAAGTTTTACGTAGTTAAAAACATATATATATATATATATATATATATATATATATATATATATATATATATATATATATATATATATATATATATATATATATATATATATATATATATATATATATATATATATATATATATATATATATATATATATATATATATATATATATATCTATCTATATTCACAGGTGGGACATAGGGATACAACTACAATGGCGCGTAACTAATATGGCGCGTAACGACTTACGCGCGCGGGGGGGCTTGGGGGGGCGCGAAGCGCCCCCACCAACTAGGTGTTGGGGTGGCGCGAAGCGCCACCCCAACAGCTAGTATAAAATAAAAATATAATAGTATAATAAATAACGTAACGTGATATGATATAACGAAATATAACGTTATAACGATTATAGCGTAAGGTCAGTCCCTGAATAATCCTCGATTGATCTTGAGTTAAAGAGGAACGAGATGCATATATTTGCGAATTTTGAGGGAGGAATTCAATTCAATAGTTTTATTCCAGCTGGTATAAAAAATAATGAGATAATGGTAACGCTAGGTGTAGAAGAGAGGCATATAATTTCTCAAAAAGCTCATTATCTGATCCTAATGGACGCTTTTGCCAGGAAAAACGCGTAGATACGTGTGGTGGTGAAACGTTAGGAAACGAACATCGGTTCATAACTCAGTAGTACGAACACAATGAAGCAGTTGATGTTTATGGAGATTTAGAGTATCATTTTACGGCACTTAATGTTACGTAAATTCTGAACAGTATAACAATAAAGAAGAGGCAAACCCTAAAATATTGGTGCAGCACGCCCGAAAAGCAGTTTCTTAACCTCGAATGGGATATCACAAAATCAGCAGAGCAGCATATTTCGTCTGAGGTGCACCGACCTCAGAGAATGGTGAATGTACGCATCGTCAAGCAAATGCTTAATAATGATGTACCCTAGGTAATGGAATTCCTACAGAAATATCAGGTTATTCTGCAGAATCAGAGGCATCGAAGAGGCGAAAACACACAGCTTTATTGTTGGACAAATTAGACAAAATATTAAAATCAATAGAAAGTAGTTGAGCTTCGCTGCAGTTATGAGAGTGAAGAACCCATGTCTAACGACAGAAGATCTGTCTGTGCCTAAAATGGTTGTTTGAAGGAGGTTTGAGACGAGAACAAGCAACTCCAATATTGGGAAGGCCGAAGAAATTGGAGTAAACCCAAACATGATGAATAGTTTCTACAAGAATATATACAAAATTACCAATAAAAACCAGAGTAAAGAGGAAGTTTTAGGCTTGAGGCAAAACAAAAGTGAGCCCTTGTACAAGAACCCCTTCGCCGAAAAGTGAGCAAAGTAAGCCCTTTGCTGTAGTTATGAGAGCGAAGAGCCCACGTCTAACGACAGAAGATCTGTATGTGCCTAAGATGGTTGTTTGAAGGAGGGGTGGGACGAGAACAAGCAACACTCAAAGTTGGAAAGTTAAAAGAAATACGCTGCATTGGTGATGGCAAAGATCTTTCATCCGAAAACCCGACGAGTAAGTTTCAAAAATCGCTCATCAAAAATTCTATAAAAGAAGAACCGTCAGATAATTGGCTGCGGGATGGTTCAAAGTTATGCTCAAGTAAAGAGCCTTCTTCTTGTGATAAACAGGATGAAAATGACAGTACGTAGAATTTCAAAAAATATAACATAGAAGAAGTATTTCTGCAAAAACAAAAACTTTGTCCAGGACTTATCTTCTGATAGTTTGTGGAGACTCGGTACAAAGCCTTGCTAAGAAAAAGAGTCTTCTTCCAGTAGTAAAAAAAATATGCCAGAACCAATACTTCAAATATAAAAAAATTTGAAAAATAGAATCTGTCACAAAAAGGGGGTTCAATGGAAATCGTTTACAATAAAAAACCCAGACAAATTGCAGTTTCTTATGCATATGTGCCACCGTGTAGAAGAGGTACGGACTACCAAAAAGAAGAACCATCACAGAATCAATGCAAATTATGGAGTCAAGAGGGCTGGCCGAATGAGACCAAATGTTTCCAAAATATCGTTTGAAACACTTCCGTCATACACATGATGGCAAGATTGAAATTCTGTCTAATGAATGAATTCTAACTAAATGTTTTGTTCTGTTATTTCTGTTATAATGCGTTAAATAAATGTACAAAGAATTAACGTTTTAAATTATACAAACAATGGGTGATATAAACAGCAAGACTCATAAGAGTGAGAAGGTTAGATGTCAGATACTTTAAAGAAGTAAGTTTTTCGGTAAAACTCAAGTCAGTTTTTTGGTGCCTAGCTTGTGCCCCTTAGTAGTGGCGTTATTCATGGAAATTGGGGAAAGGGACAAATTTCAAAATCAGAAGGTGGGTAACTTTATTTTCCTTTCAGTAAAAGCATCAGAAAAAACATTTTTCAATAAAGATACCGAAAAAAGGATTAATGAAAATCTAGGAGAGGAAAAAAAAATCGATGGTGGTGGTATCGCCCCTTCTTGTCTACCTTCAAATAGGTGTCATTGACATAATAAATATAAGGGCGACAAACATCGATAGAGGCGAAAGATTTAAGGAAGGTTGGGCTTATAAAAATATCCTCTTTCTTTTATACATAGTAATGCGAGATGGCAATGGAATCTCTGAAATAGAATGGCTCAAATGTCGTATCTTAAAATTCTCTTTTAATAACCAATATTTTCTTTGTAAACTTCAGGTCTATTCTTTTTATTAGTTATCTAAAGTTAACATCGTTTCTTAATAAAACGTAGAAAGTGAGATGGAATGACATTTTCTTTACAAAAATGGGTTTTAGATGAACGTTTTCTAGTGTAAGTGTCTGCTAGTGTAAGAGGGTTTCCGTAATCATCCGTCATTTCCTGTGACGAAAATATATGTTAGGACCTTTCTCCACACCAGTACCCATAAATTGCCCTTTTTGGATATATTATAAAAAATATCGGATAATTTTAAAGAAAGATCAATAAATCTCTAATGTGCTTTTTGCAAAAAAAGTGTAAACTTAATTTGCTCCTTGACTTGAAAAACGAAGCGAGAAGATGGGCAGACTAGGACAAATCTGAATAAAAAACGATTTATTCTTCTTATAAGTAGTAAGGCTTGTCATGCTAAGGAGAGCCAAGAAAGTGTTTCAAGTAAGAGAATGCTAAAGTTTGGTGTTTCCTTGCCAGCTCGAAGCCCCTCTTTTCTATCATGGCCACAGCTACAACCACAACCTAGGCCGCATCCTGGGGGTTGTTACCGGGATACCCCTCCCACCTGAAATTTTTGTTTGACTCGTAAAAAAGTAATAAAAATGCGTTTAAAACTTTTTTTGACGTGTTTTGTTAAATCTTCTCCCACTTCGGAAAAACACCCCTTCCCCCTAACAAAAATCCTTGATATTTGAATCGTGTCATGCTAAGGAGAGCCAAGAAAGTGTTTCAAGTAAGAGAAGTAAGTAAGAGAAGTTTCAAGCGGAACAAAAATCGTGTTCCGCTGACGCTTAACACGATTAATTAAGCTTTTTTACGCCTGCAGTTTATATTAGGGAAAGGTATTTTCTTGTTCTTTTCTTATTTTGCAGTTTTTCAACAAGGGGAAAACTATTAATTTTGGGTTGCAGGGGCATTAGGCATCCTCCAGTAGAATGACATTCCCCAGGATGCCACTTGGCTGATCAGTTTTAAAATAATGTTTTGCAATTTCATCCGCCCGATAGTTGCCCTGAATTCCTGTCTGGCTGCATACATAAATAAAATAAATGAAGTTTCCTTTAAAAGTGTTTATATTTAGAAGCTAGCCAATGATACTACACATAGAATCTTGCAATACTTGATATCGAGTTTAAATTAACTATAATTGTTTGTGGTTTTGACCTTGGTAATAAGTTGTTTATGATGTGCTAGACGGATATATTTACAGGATTCATCGTCGTTGAAACTTCAAACAAATCATTAAATGATCCTTGATTAGACTGAATTGTCAGACTTGAACCGTCTACGAAAATAAAAAAAAAGGTCCTTCTGAATAATATTATCTAATCCAGTGAACTTCTTTCGAAGATATTAGATGGAAGTAAGTTCTTATGTCAGTGCAAAAAATTGGTGCTGATTATATGCGGTTTTCAATTCCAAGGAGTAATGCGTGGGTATGGGGGGGGGGGGGGCAGGGATCCGAAAGAACAGAAAACTTTTTCTCAGGGTTGGTAAGTATTTCCAAATTCACAAGCTAAACCTTTATGGAAACGACTTCAAAGCAAGCCATGTAGTGTTTGAGCTATTAATTTCATTTTTAAAAGTACTTAATGGAAACGTGATTTCTTCTCTCTTGGATTGTCGACAATCCACTTTCCCAATGCAGGAAGTTGGTTCCTTTTTATGCTTATCTCCTTTAAAAGACAAGCGTAAAGCACTCACACTTTAAAATAATTTTTATTTTGCGACTAGTGTATGTGCTACTGTTTCAAAGAAGAAGAATACAATTACAGTTCTTTTATCTAAGTATATATTTTCATTTCAGATCAAAGCGGGAAAAACGTTCTAGAGACAGAGATAGTGGGAAAAAAGAGAAAGATTCTACGCCATCCTCAGTGGCAGAGTCAAGGAGTAAATTGGAAAAATCCAGTTCACGTCGTGGCAGTCGTAGCCCATCAAAAAGGAAGTCAAGGAGTATATCAAGAAAGAGATCGAGAACTCCTATCAAAAAAAGGTCAAGAACTCCAAAAAAGAGAAGGTCAGAAGGTCGAAAATCTAGAAGCATTGAACGTCGAAAGTCTCGATCACCAGAACGAAAGAAGTCTCGTACACCATCGAAAAAACGCTCACCAAGCAGAGATAGAGACAAGGACAGGAGGAGGCGCTCTTCTCCAGGTATGGCAACTCAATAGGTGTCGCATATAGGGGAACATCTATAGACAGTGGGTGGGGAAAAAGAGTATGGGTAACTTACAAGAGGGGCAACTGGTGCTAGGGTAGATAAAAATCCTCAAAACCATCTTGAGTTTGGCGATACTTGGCGTTTTTCAGTGCAATAATGACAATAACTAGTTTAATTTTTGTAGTTGTTAAAATTAGTGTAGTAATAAGTGTCTGATCTGAGTTCTTGACAGAAAAAACAATTAGAAAGCTTAGAAAAATGCCAAGTGCTAACTCACAAGTTTCTTGACAGAAAAATGATTAGAAAGCTTAAAGAAAATGCCAAGTGTCGCCAAACACTAATGGTGTGGATATTTTTTTGCCGAAACTAGCGCCAGTCTCTGCTCTTATAAGTAACCCTACTCTTTGGATGAAGACCCTTAGGGTTTAGATCTGCATATAAAGGCAAACCAAAATCACAAAGTTTGTTTGAACTCATGACAGAAGAAACTCAATTACTCTGATAGTGGTTGTATGAATTAATGATTACAAACTCCACTTACCATATAAGTGTTAACTGAACTAGAAAAATTTAAAACAGCTTGATTTACGTTTTTTTAAAACTCGAATTTTGTTTGAAACTTCTATTTACGATTGATTCAACATGAAATTTGCTGAAAATAAGTAGGTCAAGCACTCGAATCTTTTGTCGACTATAAAACACTTAGGATTACAGTTACCATACTGAAGTGGCGAAAGAAGAAAATATCCAAATGTCTGAATTCGAAAATGAGACAAAATAAGGAAATCGCAAACACGTGGAAAATAACGACAAAAACAAAATAAACTGTAATGACCCGTCTAACAGTTTAACCAAAACAAAAGAAGTATCAAGTATCAAGGCTTTTTGGATGATTTAAGGATTTAAACTAATTCGATGTCCCTGGACCAGTAAGAGGAAGGAAGTCTTACGTAAATGAAAGTCGAATAGTCGCACAGGAAACCATGCTTTTTTACGTTTATTTTTAAACATGGCACTGGGCATATCTTGAGAAACTCTCGAAAGAACATATTTCAAAAGTCAGGGATTTGACATTTGACGCACCTACATTTAGCTAGTTACAAAATTTCCCTACACATAACTCTTCTGTTTCGAAACGGTTTTTTAGAAAGACATATTGTTCTAGATAAGTTCTGCGTATGTCAGATGACGCGAATTTCGAAAAGTAAAGAAAGATCTGGGGGCTTTCAGTGCGTGTCATCCAGTTTCGGTGTCTCACTTCCTTTAAATGTTTCACTCGGCAACTTTTGAAGAAATTAAGAAATAGGATTCAGTTCCGCCACATGAATTCGCGTAATATCAGTAACAGTTGAGTAGAGATGTACTGTTTGTCCTTGTCAGTGTTCTTGCTAATGTGGAAAACGTAGGGCTATCTTAAGTCTATGCGCTCTAGGTCGTGAAATTTCGCGTAAACATTTGCGATCGATCGATGCATCTGGATCGAGGCTTAGGTCTCAATGGCCCATTGCCTCCACCCTCCAGGTGGTCGAGTTTGTCGAGTCACACTATTAACCCGTCATAAGCCAGGACTTAGGTCTAAGCGACACCAGGATTTAATCAGCGCGGTTGGCTCTCAGCTTGGGTGGCTCTTTGCGTAAGTTATGTCAAAGCTAATGAAAAAGTTTTGAATTTAGCATTTGCCGGTTGGCTCTGATCTACGTGTATGAACAAAATTTGTTATTTAAGGGCACATTTTCCATTTAAGGGCAAAAAAAGGCTTGATAAGCCTACCTTTTTTCACATTCTTAGGTGTGTTAGGCAAGGCACAATCACGTCATTAATATTTCTTTGTAAATTCGCCATCCCTGCTAAGTCTATTATCTAGCTTACACGTATATTTAGTGAAATTGATCCGTCACTTCAAGTTTGCAGACAACGTTTTAGATTTAAGTTGCATTATAGGGTTAGTGCAACTTAAATTTAAATTTTGCAACAATACAACAATACAATAATATTTTTTTGGGGTTATAATTTGGTTATTTCAGCAAATACTTTTGGGTTATAATTTGTTAATTTGTCAACTTCAACCTATGAAGTTACCCAAATGGGTATTGTAGGTTTGGCCTTAGTTTTAAGTGTTGAGAAGACGGTTGTAGTTACTCTTAATTACTGTGAAGAAGCTGCTGGGGATGTTCGTCTGAAACTCGTGTTATATTTTGTCAAAGCCCTAAATGTTTCGGGTTGTAAGGGTTCTTTAGTGAAGTTATTATAATGAGTATCTGAAGTTTTAGTTTTTAATGTTGAGAAGGTGGTTGTAGTTCCTTTCATTTGCTGTAGTGCTTCTGTTGGACCATTTTCCCAACTATTTGCACTTTTTGTACCATGTTGAGCCATCATATGCTCGTGTTCCATTTTCTTAAAATGTTAAATGTTTATTGACTTCGATGGGAACAAATGTGTATGAAACAAATCTTCGATGGGAACAAATGGGGACAATTCTTCGATGGGGACAATTCTTCGATGGGGACAATTCTTCGATGGGAACAAATGTTGACAATTAGATAAAAGTTCCGCATTTGATATGATTGAATTGCCTCTAACCAAGGTTGCAACCCAACTCAATATACGGGCATTCTTGTCCTGTTAAGATCCGATTTTCTGCTTATTTTACAAAGCACGGTCAGCAGTTTTGCTCAAGCTGTGAAGTAACGCCACCCGTTAGCGGAAGACATAAATACGGCCTTATTTAGGCTTAGGTAACATTTGCGTTACAAATATTTGTGAAATCAAAGTTACACAAGTTGCTTCAGTGCCATTTTGTGTCTTGTTTGTAATTCCTCGAGTTCAACTATGTTCAACTTGCAAATATAAAATTTATAAATCCAAGTCAAAGTTTTGGTTCGTAAATTGTAAAAAACAAAAATTGAAGCTTAGAACATCAGTTTTTCCCTTTGTAACCGAAGAGTATGGGTAACATATGGTTAACTTCTACGTTGCTTAGTGTCTATGTAACGTTGATCCGAAAAAGATAGAAAAACATACTATTACTAAGCAATAGTTGAAAATAATTTAGTATTGATACCGATGTCTTGGTCTTTCATTCCACTCCTATAGTTCAAGTGTGACGTCAAAATGAAGATGAAATCAAGAATCCTTCCATGCGTCCTGTGTTTTCATCCACATACTCCCCATCCCCCTAGTCGCAAATGTTCTAAAGTTCTAAAATGTTTTGTTAAAAACTATATATTCTGAACGTAGAAGGGAAATAAAAGATCAAATCACTGTAATAATCAAGATGAATGGGATGAACCAACGAAAATAAAAAGAATGTTTAAATATACATTGATATCAAATCCTGGAAACTTCAGCAATTGAAGATTGAGGACTTATTCAAGATCATATACTTAATTTCAAAAAATGACTACCACAAGCCCCGAAAGACCGAATTCGCATTTCGGAGCCATAAAACCGTAGAAATAAAAACCACCATAAAAATAGCACAATAACTAAAAAACTGGCTAAACAATGTCGAAAACAACAAAATCAGAAAGGCAAAGCCATTCGTTATTATAAAAAAAGAAAAAAAGAAGATGATCAAGTGGCAAAATGTCAGAAAGGTAAAAACGAAAACAAAACTAAAAAAGAGTGCGATAAAATTAGCGTTGAATAGGTTTAAAATAGAACATATAAACAAAGGGGAGGGAACAAAAGAATCAAACGAACATAAAACTTGGATATCACCAGTACCAAAAAAAAAAGAATAAAATCCGGAAAACTTGCTGTTTATTTTATCACTGGTGAAGGGGACAAAGGTTTTTTCATCCCTGGAGGTTAAGCACCGGATGGGGGACAAGATAGGAACGGGTTCAGAAACAATACGTGGCAGGCGATGTCTGGATGGGGAGAGTGTCCTGGGGAAAATGTTTTCCGTACGAAGGTTATTGCATTTTTTTGCAAAACAAAGGCACAACGTTCCACTCCTGTGCTCAAGAGTTTCCAGTTTGGCCTTTTTTAGAAGGAGCGAGTATGGTACCTTAGCTTCTTTAAGAATTATTCTCGGGGCTCATTTTGAATGGATTCGATTTTTTTTATTCATCACGGGAGATGACAGGATGCCAAACTGGACATACATGTTCAAGAAGCGGGCGGACAAAGGAAGTATAGATCCGTAAAGAATGGGGTGGGGGGACGTTAAATTTGTTCAAGAGCTTAAGGAGAGACATGGAAGCATTAGCGTTATGGACAATGTCTTTAACATGGATATCCCACTTTAAATTTAGAGGAAATTGTAACCCCAGGTAATTTAAAAGAAGACACAGAAATATCTGGGGGGATAGGGTTGAGGAAAATGGGCGAGGTTTTAAGGAAACATAGTGGTATTATCATTGATTTAGAGGGGTTTACTCTCATGTCTAAGACCGCAGCGTCATCTGCAATATCATTAAGGGTACTTATAGGGTTGCTTACTAGGTTTTGGTAGCAGGTTTCCACAATCGTTAGGTCATCCACAACTTTCCATCTGACGGGAAATTCCTTAGCGAGGCTATTTATCATAACAGAAAAAATGATGAGACATAGGAGAGTACCTTGGGGTACTCCATTGTGAACAGGGAGGGGACTGGAATAACGATTCTGATATTTGACTATATCTATTTGATAAAAAGGAGGCAATTTAACGAGGAAAAGATCAATATTGAAATAGTTACAAGCTTCTCAGCCAAAATATTGGGGTTAACAAGGTCAAATGCTTTTTGAAGGTCAATGGAAATTAAAATTAGCCGTTAATTAGGTTTTTCGAGAATTTATCCAATCGAGTCAATAAGAAAAACAAGATAATGGAAGTAAAAATGGATTTGATGTTCTCGAATTGCTCAGGTCAGTAAAAGGTAGGATTATATCCTGAATTTAAATCGTGGCAAAAGAGTCTACAGCCTAGAACGAAGCTTCAGTGAACATTCTTACACTAAGCTCCGTTTCAGAATACTTAATTAATTGCACGGTGTTTAATTTTATTGCATAGGCATTGATATATCGAAGCGCAAGGCTAAAAAGTTTGTTTTTAACTCTACAGATAAAGGACGGAAGACAAAAGAAGATGTTGAACTTTGGTTTGCTCAATAGGCTAACATCGCAGAAAATTGCATTGTTTTGTCAATGCACTTTAACTTGAACGCAAATTACCTTAGATAATCGTTGTGGAGACAACAATATCACTTTTTGGAGGACTTTACCGACACGACCTGCGGAAAATATTTTACGAAATAAAAGTAGAAATAAAACAACGAATGGAAAGAAGAAAAATTTAAAACGATAGAAGAATAAAAAGGAAGAAATTAAACCAAATAGATAATATTACTGCTATATATTTAGTTGGCTTTCTTTTTATTCTTGTTTGATTTTAAATTTTCCTCCTTTTCCTATGTACTTTTGTTTTAAATTATATCTTTTGGACTTTGAGGGCGCCTCGTTTGATTTATTCGTGTAAACGTTATGCTTTTTTTCTATTGGCCATAAACCTGTCCTTGCTCTCATAATTCTCTTCTTTGTTTCATTGTGATTCAGTTGTTTGGCCTTAGATCTTTTCCGAAATTTCAGGTTTTTTTGCGAGACAGGTTCATTGTTCTCTACCCCAATGCATCTACGGTTCTGGGTTTGGTAATAGACTTATAACTGAGTAGCTATTTAGATAGTCGGTTTATCAGTCAGATTTATTTTCTGTGATGATAGCCACAAAGTTTTTTCTACTAAAAGAATAACAATGTGGCAGATTGCTTTTCTTTAGAATAACTTTTAAACCACAGTGGGAAAGATAGAAAAACGAAATAAATTAAAAATAATAACGATATAAAATAATAAACTTAGATCGTTTGCATTGCTCTGTACTTGTCCATTAATGAACTTTGTTTTTAAAGACAACATCAACGTCTTTACCAAACATCTTTGTAAAAATAACAAGGACTTTCATTTCAGAAAAGAAACAATACATCATTTGGACAATTAATAAGTATTCGTCTAAGAAGAGATAAATATCTGAAGACAGATGATCACGCTTTGAATAATCAATGTTCATAAATTCAGCTAAATAACTGTAAAAAAAAGTACACGGAAACTGTGATTCCTTATCCTCCCTCCAAATATTTTTTCTTAATCTATTCTAAGTTGGTGCTGGTTTTTAATTTATTGTCTAGCAGAGATCGATCTTCCGATTCTTCTAGTGGAGTCCGATGTCTTCAAAAAAAAGGGAATATAGGGCAATTGATCTAAAAAAATCGTCAAAAGTTGAGAATATTGAGAATTGCCCAAACAGGTCGAGAAAAAATATTTACAACAAATATATCGTGCTATATTTACAATTTCTACTTCCCGGTAGTAAATAATTTTCAAGAAATCAGAAACCACATATGTCACCCTTTATGCTGAAGAAAAGCCTCTTTTTATTTCTGTTCGGTAGTAAAAACAAAATGTCAATATGAAGTCGTTTTTTTTCTTTCAGGTCGTAAGAAATCATCTAGAACACCAAAGTTATCCTCACGAGAAAGAAGCTCGTCACGCACACTTAGAAGCGAAGAAGAAAAGAAGATTGAAAAAAGTTCAAAGAGTGTCAGAGAAGATAGTCCCCCAAAAGCAAGCAGTCGGGCTAAACAGGATGATGATATGGATATGGACACTTCTACTACTCCTTGAGGATTTCTCATTAATTTTAAAATTGAATATATATTCTACTTTTTTCAATATAGTTACTCGCTATCATTCTTTCTCTCATGTTTTTTAAGGGAAAAATTAAAACCTCTGGAATCTTTCTTGATAATTACATTACATGTAAAATTTGGGAGTTTAAAGTTAGGGCAAATGGATATAAAATAATTTGAGAGGGATATAATTGGCTGGTAAACGTTTCCTTCGGCTTTTTCAGATTTTGTTTTGGTCTTTAAAGCCAAGAGTAGAATTTAATGTTTAATGCTGCCTTAGGATAAATATTGTTATTAGAGGGGTATAGCTCCATGTCCTTGAAATCACCCCTCGATATAGAAAAATCTTGTGATTTTTCCTATATTATACATGAAATTATTTTTGAAGAAGGACATTTCCCTTCTCCAATTCTTTTTTCTTGTAGCCCCAACCAAAATTTGTTTTTCGAAAGGAAGCCTCTTCCAGGCAAATATTTTGTTTTGTTTACAAATATAAAAAGTTAAAAATCAAGAGAGCCAATTAAGGGGCGGGGGAGTGACTACCCTGCCTAAATTAAAAAAAAAAGACCGATAAAAAAGACATAGTTTGCTAAGTTCGGTAGCCAAGAAATTTGAAGTTGTTTAAAATTGCATATAATAGCGCATATGACGGTTACCGATGGACCACTACTTTGAAATGTCGTTTTGCTGAGAAACATTATTAATAAGGAAGAGGAAGAAAGCAGAGAGCAAACACCGCTGATATACTACTACCTTTCCCATTCCTTCCACCCCTCTTAAATAGGGATTCAGAAGAATGAAAACGTTATGTCTGCTGCAAAGTATGTGTTGTTTCTTTTCTCGAGAAATTGTTTTGTTAGAGTTTTGTTGCTTTTGTCGAAAAATTCTTCTAAGGAAATTCTCTCTTTAATAGTATATATTATAGTTTTAAAATTAATTCTTCTATTTTTAATAAATAACATCCAGGACGATTACAAGAGTTTATTAATTATTTGCCAATATGCACACTGTAATTTTTAATTGAATTAAGTTAAGCAAATACTAACCTTATCAACTGATATTAATTTAAATTAATACGAATGTAAGATATTACTTTAAGATGCTTCCTTGTGATTTTTTTTCTTGCGGCTATAAGAGCTTGGTCTATACACCTTCCAGTTGTTTTCAACAACTTATGGAGAGGTGCACCAAAATGGCTATAGATATTTCTAGCTTTATATTCATAAACCTCAAGTGATACACTACTCTTACGGGTCTTATAGATACTCGGTATTTGCCAGACTGATAGCCTAGCCTATATCAAAACAACAATTTTGAGTGTCGATGAAATAGGCTTCACAATATAGGAGAATGGCTTTTAAAATGTAGGCCAAATCTGTTTTCAAAGTGCCGATATGTTTAGATTTTATGTCACTGCGTTCAAAGTGTATTAAATATACATAACGGCTATGCATAATGGCTATGGCTATGCATTTAAGATGCTTCCTTGTGATTTTTTTCTTGCGGCTATAAGAGCTTGGTCTATACCTTTTCCAGTTGTTTTCAACAACTTATGGAGAGGTGCACCAAAATGAAACTTCACTCCAATCATTGAACAGATCATGTTCACTTTACCAAAAGCAGATAAGTTAAGACCCTTTTTATATTTCCTTCGATTCTTTTCCAAAATTTTTA
This sequence comes from Artemia franciscana, assembly GCF_032884065.1. Taxonomy (NCBI): domain Eukaryota; kingdom Metazoa; phylum Arthropoda; class Branchiopoda; order Anostraca; family Artemiidae; genus Artemia; species Artemia franciscana. The sequence continues at coordinate 14,399,403 of NC_088864.1, forward strand.
TTTACCCCATTTTTCCTCAAGCTGTGGCAGGTTGTATTCAGCAGTATCCTTGCTGCTGGCCTGATAGACCGTCTTTAAATCTTTAAGTTTTCATTCTTATGAATTCACTTTTAAAAGGGGAGGAGGGACTGGAGGATATAATATATCAACGATATTTGCTCTCTGTTTTCTTCCAGCTACAGTATTGATTAATGTGTTTCCAGAAAACGACATTTGAAAGTAGTGTTCTCATAGGTAACTGTCGTTTGCAGTTTCAAATTTCTTGGGTACCGAAATAAGCAAACTACTGCCCCGATTTCAGATCCAAAGAGACCCAACCCGCTACCAAAGCCTTGCTTTTATTTTTACCGAAGGAACACTGCTTTCAATTCGGATTTCAAATGGAAATTAGAATTACTGGTAACACAGGTATAATCTAGCGGGCTTAAGTAGCATAATATTTTCTCAAGAATAAGATACTTTTTAGGTGGTACGAAAACCGTAAATCTGAAGAATTTAAAACATGTTGCCTTGCATATTCAACTCTGAAGGGAGGGGGGGTGGTAAACAGCCAGCATTGTAGTGTAGGGACACCTATAGCACAGACAAAATGTGTGCAATGCAGACGTTCAAGTGAAACAATTTTGTGGTACCAATCAATTTGGTGCTCGTGCTTGTCTATCCTCGGTTTTTCAGGCTTCTAGCATGCATGAAGGTCATCATACATAGCCTAAAGGACCTACCCTTACATACCCGGATACCCTATTATTGGTTGGCACCAATCCAATCTTTGTCCTTTTAATTTATGGCATGAACAGTTACGGTGTGAAAAATCTCTTACTCCGAGTGGAAAAAAATAAAATAATTTCAGCTCTTTTATAAGAAGATAGAAATCGATCACTTTTGAGCTGAGATGAAAAGAGGAATCTACTCCCATTAGCGAAGTTTTTCGCATCAAATCGACCAAAATATTGATTTTATCAAGCTCAGTTTGCTTTTTAACAAAGTTTTTCGATTATAGAATTTAAATAGACAACCTTGTAGTTGTTTTTCAGTAAAATGACAAAATCTGTTCTTCTCTTATATTTTTTGCTCCAAATCTTTAAAAAAAAAAGAAAGTTACGTAATCATTATATATTTACAAAGAATGACCCAAGCATCATATATACATTTCGCGTCTTAGTTGATGTATTTGACTACATTTCAGAGACGATGCTAAGACTAAGGAATAGAGTGAATAGAGAGAAAGCGAAACAGAAGCTAAAGAAAAGCGGTAAAAAATAGTTTGGAAAGATAATCCAAAAGCAAAACTACTATCAAATTCACAATTACAACATTTATAACGTAGCAAAATCCAGAAACAAAGCATGCGTGAACAACAAAACTTTCAAATCTGATGGTAACTCGCCTCTGGTTGTTTAGTGTATATTTTATACCGTTACACTAAATTTATGTAAGCTATCTTATTCATGGAACTCGACTTTGTAGCTAGCATTCTTAAATTTCTGATTGAAAAATGGAAAGCTCAATATTAAACTGGAATTCAACTGAAAGCCTTTCGATAGAACTAGCACCATTGACAATGCATTGTCACTCAGCAGAATAAAAAAAAAAAAAAGGGACTAGGAATAATTTATTAAAAAGTTCAGGATTTAAGTAAAATATCTGAATCTATCTAGATTCATCCTGAAATATTTCTATAGCATGGAGACTCTCCGTTTTCCAGCTATCCTAACTAATTACGAAAGAATTTGCGTTAGGTCAGTACGTAGATGCACAGGCTGGTTAATAACAAAATTATCAACAAAAATAGATCTCTTTTCCTCTTTTGGTCAAAGTGGGTCTTTTATGTTCAACACGATGCAAAATAAAAGTAAAAGCCGAATTTTTTTATTCAAGTTTCTATATTTAACTTTGAATTTTTTTTTGTTATCATTGGATGGCTACTCTTACTACTAACAACTCACTGCAGTACCAAATCACCTAAGACAAACACAGCTACGTACGATCCCAATCTATTCAGAGCCTGTCTCTTTACATCCTCCCAAGATGTTCCAATTTCTCTTGAATTGTTTCTTATGCCCTCCTCCTACCCCGCTCGGGGGACGGGCTTCTTTCGTTTGTCTCTATATGTTTGGTCGAAAAGGACTGTCTTTGATAACCTGTCATTCATACATTTAGAGACGAATTTGAGTTTTATCTTTTATCAGTTGCCTTGAATATTTGCTTCATCTGCTTGAATGATACTTTTTAAGGGTTAGTCATTAGGGAGCCTATGTCTGAGAAATCACTTTCCTAGTTTTCGTTTGCTGCAAATCCAAGTCATCAAATGTTCGGTTAAAAAAGGAAGGCATATTCCCTGTATCTACAAACTCAATATCCCCTTTTTAGATCATTCACGATTAGATATATGATGACTCCATCTCCGAAGTGATGAAAAAAGGAACAAATAAGCAGCCAAGGTGTGCCAAAACCCAAAACCACATTACTACGCTGAATTTGAATTTACCGACAAATCGAACTGTCGGTCGGATCAAAAAGAAAATCGGACAAAGCGAACTCGATTCGAAATATACTCAACGCTTTAAATTCAAAGCAAGCGCTTATTCACTATCCAGAAGTAACTTGAAAGTTAAATTTTTGTGGATAAGAAAAATTTGACAGAAATTCGGATAAATAAAACTGTTATATAAGCTACAAACAGTAAAATAATGCGTTGATCTTTCCAATAGCATCTTCTTTTTTCAAATGGTCCATGATTTTAAAATGGTCATTAGTCTAGGGTACGATGGTGCTAGCTGGTTATTACAGTCAGTACAAGATAGAGCTAATTTTTTCATGGAATAATAGAACATTATTCCATGAAAAAATCTTTAACCAACTTTTTCCAACTCACCGCAAAGCCATAGACCTCAGAATGAAACAAGACGAATTCGGGATCCACATTTTACTGAAACCATTAGACGGTCACTAAGTACTTTCACCATCAAAATCATAACAACAGAAAATATAATATTAGCTGGTTTTTAGACCCACAATTTCTTTTGCGAACTGAAAGTATCAGTAAATTTTCATCGTGAATCTTGAACCATAGTAAATTGGAGATAAATAGTACCTGAGACAATTTGTGTATTGCTCTGGCTCACTTTATGTGTTTTTGTGAAATATGGAAGTTTGTGAAAAGCCATATAAATTACACCGAAAGAATCTATGTTTCTTATTTTCTGTGGTGCAAATAATAAGATTATGTCGCATTTTATTATATAAAAAAATACCGTTACTACGTAACTGCAATTATCCTGTACATTGCCCAGAGTGATGATGAACTGACTCTGAAAAAAGATGATATCATTACTGTTTTCAACTGAGAGTACACCTAATGGTGACAGGGAGAATTGAACGGTGTTGTGGATAAATCCCAAAGCAATTATGTTGAACTATTCTCGCAAAAGTCTTTTTTTTTTAACCAAATATGTCTCCCATAAATTTATTTTTCGAACAATCTGCCAAAAATGTTATGTGTTTCTATCTATTTTTTTCCTTATTAGTTTAGTCTAGAATTTTGAATTTCATGCAACATAAAATATTCCTAAGCTTCTTCTGATTTTTATTAATTAAGGGAAACTGTTGCAAATTTTTTTTTTAACTTGGGAAAATGTTATAGATTCTGCCCTGTTCTATTCCATGACAAATTGTCTAGTCCACAGTAACATTGACCAGCTGACAAAATACTGCTGACTGACTTTAACTAATTGAAACATAATTGGGAATAGTTGGTGCAATAGTACCACATATTATATCCTATGTAATTTAAATTTTCTTGCAAAGAAAATATCTTGGTCAGCATTACGTTGCATTCAGTCTTATATTACTTAGGAGGGCATAGGGCCCTCCAAAGACCAGCCCGAGGAGGGTTCATCACATCTACCAAGAAAAAAGAAAACATTTTTGATTTCAAAACCTTTCTATTCTCAAAAATAGAACAATAATATGGGTATCTCAATTTTTTGGGTATGGGTATCTGTCTTGTGGTCTGTGCATCTTTTCGAAATTACCCCTTATAAAGTAGTGACAATTAATTTTTGAATGAAAAAAATAGTAATTTTGTTAAGCAGATGAGTTTGCTAATGAAGCATAAAACGATCCATAAGTATGTGCCAGTGAGTGCGCGGTGATCTCTTGTCATTGGGAGCCCGGTACCCTACTAAAATACCTAGCAAGAAAAGAAAACATTTTTTTCGAAACATTTGTATATTAAAAAATAGAGCAATAATATTGCTATCTCACTTTTTTTTACAATTGTATTTTATCTGTCTTGTGGTATGCGCATCTGTTTGAGATTGCCATTATGAAAGGGGTAAAAATCAATTTTTAATAATACAACAAAACACTTTTGTTAATCAGCTAATTTTGCTACTGAAGCGTAAAACCTTCCTTTGATATGCACCACTGTGTGTGCGTGTGTGTGTTGACATTTGGGGCCCAGTAACCTCTTTAAATACTAAGCAAGAAAAGGAAAACGTTTTTAAATTCAAAACATATCTGTCTTCAAAAATAGAACAATAATATGTATATCTTAAGTATTGAAGCCTTTCTGCTCCCGGATGCAACCATAGGGGGTATACTTTTGGAGATTCTAGCCCCTCAAGACGTTATTACGTGCACCTGGGCTTTGCACAATAATATAGTGCACATGCAACGGTATAGTACACATGTATGCTACGTAATAGGTTTTGTTTACTTTTGGTTGTTGCATAAAGGGTTTGTTCACATTTGGTTGTTACACAATAGCGTTTGTTAACTTGTGCAAATGACTGTAGGGGACTGTTTCGTAGTTGGGTGTGTTTACGTTTGGTTCTTACATAACAGAATTTGTTTACTTATGTTGAGGGTTATGCAATCTTCCACGACTTGATGGATTTATTAGGAATGACGCAATCTCGAATGATATATTAAACCTGAAGGTCCGCTAGTCAAGTAGGGAGCCTGCATAATATGGAATGTTTACTTATGTTGAGGGTGTTGCAATATTGCGTGACTTGGTAGATCTATTGGGAATGAGGTAATATCGCATGACTTGTTAGAGGTCATGGCTCACCAGTCAAGAGGGGAGTCCCCGGTTGTAACTGCCCAAATACATTGAAATCAAGGGATCTTTATGTAGAAATCCAGAACAATCCTTAGAAATCAATACCTGTGCCAAATTAACCAAATCCTTGGAAAACTAAAGGTTTTATCACTATCTTAGCTCTTTGACTGTTTACCTTGGTTCTACTGCCCTATCAATGCAGGGACGGATTATAGATAGAAATATCTATTAACAAATGAACTAACAACATTTTTATACAATCCTAACAAGGGAGGGGATTAATGCCAGGTTTATTTCTCACTCAATTGAACTATCTGTCTTGGATTTTTCTAAAATTAGCCATGGCTTGATGCCCACAACTATTCTATTTTAATTCAAGAAGCAACGAAAAATAGATTAAACCATAGAAATCAAGACCAGATTGTAGAAATTAAGACTAATACATAGAAATCAAGACTAAACAATAAAAATAAATAGTAAACCTTAGAGATCATGACCAACCTCTAAAGATCATGACTAGTACATAAGAATCCCGAAGAGTTAATAAAAAGCAAGACCAAACTGAAGAAAACATGGCTAATTTGGTCTTGATTTCTTATGAATTTTTCTAGATTTTTAAAGGTTGACCTTGATTCCTTTAGTTTAGTCTTGCTTTTCATGGTCTGGATTAGATTTCAATGAACTGGTCACGATTTCTAAGGATTGTTCAGGATTTCTACATATTTATCTGTGTATTTCGTCGAATTAGTCTTGATGCCTCTGGTTTATTCTGGATTTCTATGATTGGTTCTGATTTTTATGAATTCGTCTGGATTTCTATGCATTGGTTATGATTTCTACGAATTGCCCTAGATTTCTAGGCATTGGTTATGATTTTTATAGGATTTTTCTGGATTTCTGTGGACCGGTTTCTATTTCTACAGTTTTTCGTTGGTGTCTTTGGTTTGGTCTTGATTTTTAGAGTTGATCCTGATTTTTATCAATATATTTGGATTTCTATGTATTGGTCATGATTTCTATGGACTGGTCTAGATTTTTATGACTTCCCTTGGATTTCTATGTATTTCTATGGTCCGACTATTCTGGATTTCTACATATCGATCTCTTGAACTCTTATTTTCGTTCTTGATTTTTATGGTTCGGTACGGATTTTTATGCAGAGATGTCTTGATTTCTAAAGTTTGCTCTGGATTTCTATAGTTTGGTCTATATTTCTACATATTGATCTCTAGATTTCTTTGGGTTGGTACTTTTTAGAGGTTGAACTTGATTTATACAATTTAGTTATTTATACAATTTGGTACTTATTTTTAAGAGGTTCACTTTGATTTATACACTTTAATCTTGATTTTTAAGGTTTCGTTTCAATTCTATGCACTGGTCATATTTTCTAAGGATTGTTCTGAATTTTTGTATATTGATCTCTTGATTGTTCGAGATAGGTCTTGATTTTTATATTTTGGTCTGAATTTCTATGCATTTTAGATTCTGAGATTCTGATTTTAGATTATACCACACCAGTCTCAATTGCCAGAATTCATCAGGAAAAACGTTATTGGAGATATTTCATTAAGTTTAAACAATCAATTCTAGTTTAAACGAGTATTTTGGGAGGAAAACGTCTGAAAATGCCATATTTGTGATAATGGTTGCTATAAGGTGCCGTTTGTCAGCCATTGAGTTTCACGGGCTAGGAATGGCCAGAAAATAATACCAAGAAAAAATAAACTAAATAATTAATTAACCCACATATCCTGGGCTCCCCTTGAATTTACCTCTAATAAGTCACCGCCTCCTCTCAATAAACCTAAATTTATTGGTTTAAAGTAAAGGTTTTCCAGCAGTATCATTCTTTTGATGTTGTGGATATACTTATGGTGAATTTCTCAGCATTTATGTTGAGAATCCTCGATTGAACGACTTTCTAATTGAAAATATCTCCCTCCTACCTGTATAATATTGATTTCAGTGTCCTAAGAATAAAGTGTTGTAAAAATGCTTGTAAATTTGTTTTTACTAATAAGACTTGTATGAACAAAAAAAGCCTTCCTTCATTAGATTTTTTGTTCAAGGATAAAACCTCAATATGTAATCCTTTACGCAATGAAACATATACAGTCAATGCTATGTAAAATCTTACTGATTCCTTAGCTAACTTAACCTATCTAGGTCAGGCTAGACATCATTAACACCTTAACAAACAAGCTGCATATCAAATGCAACCCATTTCTAGTAATCAATTTTCTCCTGTACATGTCAATTATTGCAGACATGAGGAACAACTAATCCATAGCTTAATCGAAACGTTTTTTAATTAGAAAGAATTCCCTGCTGCATAGTGCTCCTTTTTGTTGAGGGTAAATCTCTTTCGAATCCCGATGCGGACAAAAATCTTCGGATTATAAAGGTTCTCTGAGAAAAAGCGTCTTGAAAGGAAATAAAATCTTGAAAAAAAGAAAAAATAGCCTTGAAAGAAAAAACAGCTTGAAAGAAAATTAAATCTCGAATAAAAGGCTTGATATAAAAAACACTTTAAAAGAAAATTAAATCTTGAAGAAAAAATCTTTTAATTTATTATGTAACATCCCAAGTGTACATCTTCATGACGTAACACCCCACTTATGTGTCCCCACTTGTGTCCCCGGTGTTTCCCCACTTGACTGGTGGGCTGTGACCATCGAAAAGTCCTGGGAGATTACGTCATCTATATATATATATATATATATATATATATATATATATATATATATATATATATAAACTAGCTGTTGGGGTGGCGCTTCGCGCCACCCCAACACCTAGTTGGTGGGGCGCTTCGCGCCCCCCCAAGCCCCCCCGCGCGCGTAAGTCGTTACGCACATTATTAATTACGTGCCATTGTAGTTGTGTCCCTGAGTCCCACCTGTGAATGTAGATAGATTTATATATGTGTTTCAAACTACGTAAAACTTGCGAATATACAACATTCTTGGCTTTCCCATTGTCTGTGCATATACAAAGCCTTATGTACTAATAATGACGTCATATGCAAACGCTCTTTTTATAAACAAACAAACATGCATACACACAACTCGTTTTTATATAGATAGATAGATAGATAGATACAATACAAATTAACTGCGTAAAACTTGCGAATATACAACATTCTTCGCTGTCAAATTGTCGCTACATATAAATAGATTGTCAGGTTTACCGTCCCTCGAACATGCAACGTACAATTGTCCATGGGAAAAACAATCAGTATTAAGATCTATACCACATTTTTCTAATGATTGACCTTGAGCTTTGTTAATGGTGATTGCAAATGCTAATCGAATTGGGAATTGCAATCTTTTAAATTGAAAAGGCAGATCCGTTGAAATCATGGGAATGCGAGGAATAAGAACAGCCTCACCCTCAAAAGGCCCTGTCAAGATTGTGGCCTCTATTAGGTTTTCCATTGTTTATTTTACGGCAAGTCGCGTGCCATTGCAAAGCTTTGGTGGGTTGATATTTCTTAAAAGTATTATTGGTACGCCTATTTTTAGTTGTAGCACGTGTGGTGGAAACCCTGAAAGATCTATGGAATTTAAAAATTCAGATGGATAATTAACCGCTTCATTTGGTTCCAAAACTGTGTCGACTGACTTGTAAAGGACTGCCTGGTCTCGAATCTTGGTCAAAACAATATTGTTGATTTCGTGGACGTCTATATTTTTGGGTGCGAGAATCGCTCTTTCACTTAGCCATTTATTATTTTTATAATTTTTTAGAATATTCGGAAATACTTTTTCAATCAATTCATTTTTGGACGTCACTAAATTACAGAAATCAGCAGGTAGTTGTATACGTCCTGAAATTGAATCTACTGGGAGCTTTCCGTTTCCAATTGCCAGCAATTGATCTGAAAATGTTTGACCAGAGTCATCGTTTTGCAATCGGACACGCATATTTATAGTTAATCTTAATATTTTTACGTGTGCCCATAAATTAGAATTTTTCAGGCAAGCATTCATTTCGTCTGCAGGAGTTGATCTAGGTATTATAGGTAATGTTTGCCTGAAATCTCCCGCAAGCAATATTAATGTGCTGCCAAAGGGTTTCGACTTGCCTCTCAAATCTTTCAAGCATTGATCCAGAGCCTTGAGCGATTTTTTGTGTGCCATTGTGCACTCATCCCAAATAATAAGTTTGCATTGCTGCAATACTTTACCTATCCCAGATGATTTGGAAATATTGCACGTGGGTGTTTCTGTAGAATGCAAATTCAGAGGCAATTTCAAAGCGGAATGAGCAGTTCTTCCACCAGGCAGCAATGTTGCGGCTATTCCGGACGACGCAATTGCCAACGCTATATCATTTTTTGATCGAATTGATGCCAGAATCAGTTTTATCACAAACGTTTTACCAGTACCTCCTGGCGCATCCAAAAAGAAAATTTCTCCAACGTTGTTATCGACACAATGCATTACCGTATCATAAATGTCTTTTTGTTCCGACGTTAACTTGGAAATGTTATTTTGTACATACGACAATAGATCACTCGTACTGTAACTTTGTTCACGATCCAATTCTACACATGTCGAAACAGCAGCGATACGGTTAGGTGAAGGCATTCCCAAATCCTGAAGGGGTTTGTTTGCCATACGTACGCACAAATCTTCTATAATAACTAAAGTGTAGTTATAAATTTCTGATGTAAAATCAAAAGTCATATCTGACGTCTCTAACTGTTTTCGATGGAGTATATCTTCGGACATTTTTGACTTATATTTTTCCCATAACTCTGTAGGAGCTGATGGAGAGCAAGTTGTTAAAATGATGCCAAACAATGCACGAATTTGACTTGGGGTTGACGTTTCGCACGCGTCATTGATGCAGTTATCCCAGTGTTGGTCATTCTCCAATAAATTCAGAGCTTGGCATGCACTACAGTAAGTGTCATGTATAGTACCGTTTACAGTTCTCAAATACTCAAAGGATGTCGGACCGGGTACATTCACCAAAAGCAGGCGTAGAAAGAAGCATTCATGTTGATTGGGGTGAACGGTGTAGAGTCTTCCTATCGTGGTATCTTTGAAGATGGTAGGTTGGCCGTCGACTGACTTACCCTGTTTTCGACGTTCAAATACTTTATTTTTAGTATTCCACGTGTAATACGAAGGCACTTCAGTATACAGCAGTTTTTTTGCAAAAGAATCATTTTTGCAAAGCGAAAAAAAAGCTGTTAATGTTGTATCCGGTGGATTCAGGGCTCTTTGTTGCACGTTGGTTTCCGTGAAATAAACAAGTTGACCATTCTGTAAATGTACCGCTAAGTGAACAACAGCTGGACTACGTTCATGTATCGGAAATGAAAGAATTCGCCAAACAGCTTCATTACTGCTTATGTATCTTCCAGCCTGATATTGTACGATTTCGTCGAAATCTTTGATTTCGGGCTGCAAGCCAAAAACTGCCATGTCACTGCCTTTGTTGACGTATTTACATATGTATTTGATTGCCTTATGTGTGCATTAAATGTTTTTGATAATAATGGGGAATATGGAACAACACTGGGATTCTGACGTAGTTCCAGTAAGGAAAATCTTCAATGGCTCTGGTGGTGCAGCCAATAGAGGAAGTTTAACTTTTCCTGAGGCGCAAAACATTCCCATTGTTTCACCATTGAATTTCAAGGCCTTGCAATAGGGACAAATTTTAGACATTTTCCCGATTTGAACACATCTACTCAAGCTATAATCATCGACTGGGCTGTACCTGAATGCCAGGCGATAACTTTCAGGTTGCTCTGATTCCTCGGCACGCTTTCTTTTCTTACTTTCTCTATCAGCGGCAAGCCTGATTTCTTGCTGTTCTTTTGATTCCTATGCACGCTTTCTTTTCTTACTTTCTCTATCAGCAGCAAGCCTGATTTCTTGCTGTTCTTGTAATTCCTCGGCACGCCTTCTTTTTTCACTTTCTCTTTTAGCAGCAAGTCTGCTTCCGCGTTGCTCTGGTAGTTCCTCGGCACGCTTTCTGTTCTTTCTTTCTCTATCAGCCTCAAGCCTGTTTCCTTGCTGTTCTTTTGATTCCTCGGCACGCTTTCTGTTCTTTCTTTCTCTATCAGCCTCAAGCCTGTTTCCTTGCTGTTCTTTTGATTCTTCGGCACGCCTTCTTTTTTCACTTTCTCTTTTAGCAGCAAGTCTGCTTTCGCGTTGCTCTGGTAGTTCCTCGGCACGCTTTCTTTTCTGACTTTCTCTATCAGCAGCAAGTTTTTTGGCATAGACTCTTTGAGCATCTTCATCGGCTTTTGCCATGGTAAGTTCATCAGTCATTGTAAACTTAAACATTAATAGATTTCTACGTGAACATATGTCTTAAATATCTTGAATGACGTCACCGTCAAAGCAAAAATGACGACAACTAATTTCATGACGTCAGTCAACACAGAAACATGACGTCACCTGATCCACAGACAGACACACAGACAGACAACTTATTTTTATATATATACTAGCTGTTGGGGTGGCGCTTCGCGCCACCCCAACACCTAGTTGGTGGGGGCGCTTCGCGCCCCCCCCAAGCCCCCCCGCGCGCGTAAGTCGTTACGCGCCATAATAGTTACGCGCCATTGTAGTTGTGTCCCTATGTCCCACCTGTGAATATAGATAGATATATATATATGGTTTTAACTACGTAAAACTTGCGAATATACAACATTCTTTGCTGTCCCATTGTCTTTGCATATAAATAGATTGTCAGGTTTACCGACTCTTGAACATGCAACATATAATGGTCCATGGGAAAACAATCTGTATTCAGATCTATACCTCATGATTCTAATGATTGCCCTTGAGCTTTGTTGATGGTGATTGCTAATCGACCATTCCCTGTCCCGGTGTCCCGGTCGTCATTTACATCCCCCTGTTTCCCCCGGTGTCCCCGTTGTAGTTGTGTCCCTGTGTCCCGGTCGTCATTTATATTCCCTGTGTCCCGGGTCCCGGTCGTCATTTGTATCCCGGTGTCCCGGTCTGTATATACATTCGTTTTTTAGTTTTGTTTTTCTCCTTTATTTTTTTCCTTTTTTTTTCTTTTTTAGCTTATTTAGATTTCCTGTGTCCCGGTCGTCATTTATATTCCCTGTGTCCCGGTCGTCATTTGTATCCCGGTGTACCGGAGTTGTGTCCCTGTGTCCCGGTCGTCATTTATATTCCCTGTGTCCCGGGTCCCGGTCGTCATTTGTATCCCGGTGTCCCGGTCTGTATATACATTCGTTTTTTAGTTTTGTTTTTCTCCTTTATTTTTTTCCTTTTTTTTTCTTTTTTAGCTTATTTAGATTTTTAGATTTTTTAGTTTTTTTATTAGTTTTTAGTTTTTTTTTCTTTTTAGTTTTTTTGTCCCGGTCGTCATTTATATCCCCCTGTTTCCCCCGGGTCGTCATTTATACTCCCTGTGTCCCGGTGCTTTGTTGATTGCTAATCGAACATTCCTTTTGTCCTGGTCGCTTTCTCTTTGAGTGTCGTCATTTATTTTTTTCTTTTTTAGTTCTTTTAGTTTTTACCTTTTTTAGTTTTTTTTAGTTTTTAGTTTTTTTAGTTTTTTACCTTTTTTTAGTTTTTTTAGTTTTTTTTAGTTTTTTAGCTTTTTTATTTTTTTTATTAGTTTTTAGTTTTTTTGTAGTTTTTGCCTTTTTTTTAGTTTTTTTAGTTTTTTAGCTTTTTTATTAGTTTTTAGTTTTTTTTGTAGTTTTTGCCTTTTTTTAGTTTTTTTAGTTTTTTAGCTTTTTTATTTTTTTTATTAGTTTTTAGTTTTTTTTGTAGTTTTTGCCTTTTTTTTCTCTGAGTGTCGTCATTTATTAGTTTTTTCCTTTTTTTTTTTAGTTTTTTATTGGTTTTTACCTTTATTTTAGCTTATTTTTCAGTTTTTTCCTTTTTTTTTAGTTTTTTTTATTTTTTATTTTTTTTAGTTTTTTACCTTTTTTTAGTTTTTTTAGTTTTTTAGCTTTTTTACTTTTTTTATTAGTTTTTAGTTTTTTTTGTAGTTTTTGCCTTTTTTTAGTTTTTTCAGTTTTTTTTTTAGTTTTTTATTGGTTTTTACCTTTATAGTTTTTTTTAGTTTTTTAGCTTTTTTATTTTTTTTATTAGTTTTTAGTTTTTTTTGTAGTTTTTGCCTTTTTTTAGTTTTTTCAGTTTTGACGTCACCTGATCCAGTTTTTTCAGGTGACGTCACCTGACACATCCATCCATCCATCCACAGACAACTTATTTTTATATATATAAGATAAGTTGTCTGTCTGTGTGTCTGTCTGTCAGGTGACGTCATGTTTCTGTGTCGACTGACGTCGTGAAGTTAGTTGTCGTCATTTTTGCTATGACCGTGACGTCATTAAAGATATTTAAGACATATATGTTCACGTAGAAATCTATTAATGTTTAAGTTTAAAATGACTGATGAACTTACAATGGCAAAAGCCGATGAAGATGCTCAAAGAGTCTATGCCAAAAAACTTGCTGCTGATAGAGAAAGTCAGAAAAGAAAGCGTGCCGAGGAATCAAAAGAACAGCAAGGAAACAGGCTTGAGGCTAAAGAACGCAAAACCGCGCAGTTAGATGAAGATCCATCTGGACAGCGAGAGTCAAAACATATCAAAACTGAAAATGATAGCGATGATGATTGGGTTTGGGATTTTGACTTGGATAAGGTCATCAATGCCTACCAGATTTTAGTTAAAAAACAAAGGTTCGGCGATATGTATTTCATAGTTAAGCTGAAAAATAAAGAAGAAAAAGAAAACTGAAAAAAGAAAAAATGTAAAAAACTAAAAAATACTAAAAAGAAAAAAACACTCAAAGAGAAATTACAGACCGGGACACAAATGACGACCGGGACAGAGGGAATATAAATAACGACCGGGACACTCAAAGAGAAATTACAGACTGGGATACCGGGACACAAATGACGACCGGGACACAGGGAATATAAATGACGACCAGGACACAGGTATTTAAGAATATCGTTCAAAGACAAATTTTTAATTGTAAGAAGACCGTTGAAAGAGAAATTTCTAATTGTTAAATGACTGAAGAACCTACAATGGCAACACCCGAGGAAGCTGCTCAAAACGAATGTATTCAAGCCGAAGTAGCTGAGTTGGTAAAGCGTTATGTTTCAGGTTCTAGGTCCGAGAGGCTCCAGGTTTGAACCTTGGCTTTAGCATTAATACAAAAGAAGAAAAAAACTAAAAAAGGTAAAAACTACAAAAAAACTAAAAAGAAAATATGTATATATATTTATATATATATATCTATATATACAAAAATAAGTTGTCTGTCTGTGGATCTGTCAGGTGACGTCATGTTTCTGTGTCGATTGACGTCATGTTTTCGACTGACGAAATTACAGACCGGAACATCGGGACACAAATGACGACCGGGACACCGGCACATAGGGAATATAAATGACGACCGGGACACAAGGAATGCCAAGAATTTTGTATATTCACAATTTTTACGTAGTTTGAAACATATATATAAATTTATCTATATTCAAAGGTGGGACACAGGGACACAACTACAATGGCGCGTAACTAATATGGCGCGTAACGACTTACGCGCGCGGGGGGGCTTGGGGGGGCGCGAAGCGCCCCACCAACTAGGTGTTGGGCCCCACCAACAGCTAGTTTATATATATATAAAGATAAGTTGTTTGTCTTTGACTGACGTCATGTTTGTGTGTCAACTGACGTCATGTTTGTCGACTGACGTCATTATAAGGATTGAGCATTATTCCACCATGAAGTTGTTCGTCGACTGACGTTATGTTTGTCGACTGACGAAATTACTGACTGGGACACCGGGACGCAAATGACGACCGGGACACTCAAAGAGAAATTACAGACTGGGACACAGGGACACAAATAACGACCGGGACACAGGGAATATAAATGACGCCGGGGGACACAGGGGGGATATATAAATGAGGACCGGGACACAGGAAATGCTCGATTAGCAATCACCATCAACAAAGCTCAAGGGCAATCATTATAATAATAAGGTATAGATCTGAATACGGATTGTTTTTCCCATGGACAATTATAAGTTGCATGTTCAAGAGTCGGTAAACCTGACAATCTATTTATATGCACAGACAATGGGAAAGCAAAGAATGTTGTGTATTCGTAAGTTTTACGTAGTTAAAAACATATTTATCAATCTGTATTCACAGGTGGGACACAGGGACGCAACTACAATGGCGCGTAACTAATATGGCGCGAAAAAAGCTAAAAAGAAAAAACCTAAAAAGAAAAAAGAACTTAAAAAAGGAAAAAAATAAAAAAGGTAAAAGCTAAAAAAAAACACCCTTACACAAATGACGACTGGGACACAGGGAATATAAATGACGACCGGGACATACGGAATACAAATGACGACCGGGAGAAAGGACACAACTACAACGGGAACATCGGGGGGCAGAGGGGATATATAAATGACGACGAGGACACAGGGAATCTTCGATTAGCAATCACCATCAACAAAGCTCAAGGGCAATCATTAGAATAATGAGGTATTGATCTGAATACGGATTGTTTTTCCCATGGACAATTATATATTGCAGGTTCAAGAGTCGGTAAACCTGACAATTTATTTATATGCAAAGACAATGGGACAGCGAAGAATGTTGTATATTCGCAAGTTTTACGTAGTTAAAAACATATATATATATCTATCTATATTCACAGGTAGGACACAGGGACACAACTACAATGGCGCATAACTAATATGGCACGTAACGAATCACACGCGCGGGGGGCTTGGGGGGGGTTGCGAAGCGCCCCCTCCAACTAGGTGTTGGGGTGGCGCGAAGTGCCACCCCAACAGCTAGTTCCTAATAAATCTACCAAGTCACGCAAGATTGCGTCACTCTCAACATAAGTAAACATTCTATGTATTACTAAAACACCCTTAGCTTAAGTAAATATTCCATATTACGTAAGCTCTCTTGCTTAACTAGCAGACCTTGAGATCTAACATGTCATGCAAGATTGCGTTATTCCCGATAAATATACCAAGTGACACAAGATCTTATCACCCTCTACACAAGTGAACAAACCCCATTACGTAACAGACAAAAGCAAAAAAACCTTTAGTACGTATGTAGGTGGTTTTGCAAAAGCAAAACCACCTACATCCATTTACATAAGTAAACAAACCATATTATGTAACAAACAAAAGTAAACAAACCTTATTATGGAATATATACAAGCGTATAATACCGTTACAGGTGCACTATAGCTTTTTGCAAGACCTAAGTGTGCGTAATAACGCCCTGAGGGGCTAGTAGCTCCATTAGTATTGCCCCTGTGGGTGCACTGGGAAGCAGAGAGGCCTCACTACTATCTCGCTCTTTTTCCACCATTACATTTATCCTGTCTTGTTGTCTTTGCATCTGTTCGAGGTTGCTCCCTATTAAAATAATAAAATTCAATTTTTGAATTGAAAATACTACTTTATTAACCAGATGGTTTCGCTAGTGAAGCGTAAAACCATCCAAATCCATGCAGCTTTGTGCAACTAAATATAAAAACCTCTAAATCAGTAAACTATTTCGTAAATATGGTAATGGAAAAAACCTCTGCACTTGGAAGCATAGAAAAAAATTGGACAGTCGTCGCATTACGGAGATTTTTGGAATCGAAGCATTGCGTAAGCACGGTCATGGGAAAACTGGTGTGCTTGCATTCATGAGGCTTTTGTGCAATGAAGCGTAAACATCATCAACAAATTCTTTTTTAAGCCAAGTAACGGGGAAACCAATCGGACGGCTTGTATTCAAGAGGTGTTTTGGAATCAAAACATGTCTTGCGTAAGCATAGTAACGAGAATAGGTTTGTGCTTGGGTTATAATGGTTTCTGGAACAAAAACAAGTGTTGTTGACCCTCAAATCCCATTGTCATCGGATTACAACAGCTTTTTGGAATAAAAAAATATGTCTCAAACCTACGTCATTAACAAGGTCATTCGGATTTATATAAGTAAATAATAGACCAAATAAACAGTGGACTAACGTCTTAGAGAAGATACTGAAAGCTTTTCCACCTGGCTCAGAGGATTCTTAAGGCTTTTAGACATTAAAAGTTTTAGGAACTTACGTCATCTACATTTAAATCTGCATAAATAAACAATAACACCTGCTAAAATATGTGCAGTGAAACGTAACAACCACCTCTGTGTGAAGCGTAAAATGTAAACAATAGTACCAGTGTCCTGGAGAATTCCCTTAGGAAGGGTAGTGGCCGATTGGCTGCGGGTACCCTGGAGATGGCTGTGTTTTTTACATCATTACTACTCCAGTTGATCTATGAAGAAATATTGTGCCTGCTACGGCGTCCCCGGTTTCAAGTGACGCGATCACGCTCTCTGGAATAGCGGCGAGATCGAAAAATATGCGAGCTATTCCCTGCAAAATAAATCTACAGAAGTATGAATTCCGAGTTTATAGCTGGAATGTGAGATCCATGAAACGTGAATCAACAAGGCTAGTGACGGCTATGGAAATGAATCGTTACCAAGCAGACATTCCTTGTCTATCAGAGACAAGATTGAACGGAGTGTCTGAAGAAATCATACCAGTCCGTGCCTTCGACAACTCTTACTTATTCCTCAACTTTGGTGCGCATGATGAATCTGGTGACCATGGAGTCGGCTTCATAATAGGGTGCCGTGCAAAAAACTCTTCTCCAATTAACCGAAAATAGCCAGACTACAACTTATAGGAAGATTATCCAACATTTCTATCATTATTGTTTACGCACCAACGAGAGTGGCAACGGATACTGATAAGGACTGCTTCTAATCTGATCTGGAAATTACAATGCAGAAATGTCCTAAACGAGACTTCCTAATTTTAGCGGGTGACTGGAACTCTCGTGTTGGCCCAACAGACCCGAATGTTCGCGATATTGTCGGTCCGTTCACATACGGCCAGCGGGGCTCCAATGGTGATAGACTACTCCAGCTCGCAAGATCTCATAACCTTTTCATCACCAACACAATGTTCCAAGACAAACCCTTTCAAAGGATAACTTGGCGCTCAAATGATGGGTCCATAGCTGCCCAAATTGACCATATATTTATCCGTCAACGTTGGTGCTCCTCAGTCATCGATTCTTGAGCTTACAGAGGGGCGCGCACGGGGTCAAAATCTGAAAGTGATCATACACTTGTAGGTGCGAAAATACTCTGGAAGTTGAGCGCGAGGAAAAGATAACCCCTAAAAAGGAAGTTAAACGTGGAGAAACTGAAAATCCTAACAATGAAAGAAGATTTTTGCCTGAAGCTGCAGAACCAGTTAGGAAGCCCGACATACTGTGATAAAGACCCTACCAACCGATGGAAAAAATTCCAGAACACCAAGGAAAAGGTGGCTGCTGAAGCTATTGGCTATGCTCCTGCAAAGATAAGGAAAAATTATGTCTCTGAGAAAACTGTTAAACTAATCAAGTCGGGGCGACAGCCATCAAACGCATCAATTGCAGTAAAAAAGGCGCTACGTAAACAGGTTAAATCCAGCTTGTGTCAAGACCGCCAAATATTTTGGGATGAGGTTGCTATAAAGATGGAAAAGCATTCAGAAAGAATGATACGAGAAGGTTGTATAGAGCCCTCAAAGAAGTAACTGGAAAAAAGTCACCTATCACTGGTCCTCTAAAAGACGCTCAAGGAAGCGTGATCCCTGATGTACAAGGTAAACTTGATCACTGGAAGAATCACTCTGAAGACCTCCTTAATCCAAATACAGATGGGCAAGATGCAACGCCATTGCTGCCACCATAAGTTGACGGACCACCATATGAAATCGACACGGCACCACCTTCAGCTTCAGAGGTACTAAACCCGATCAAACGGCAAAAAAATTATAAGTCACCTGGAGAAGATGGTCTCCCTCCTGAGGTTTACAAGGCCTCACCACACGTTGTAGCGCAGCAGCTAAGAGCCCTCTTCAGTCTGATATGGGAGAAGAATACCTTCCCTTATGGTTGGAAGGTGTCAGTGATAATCCCAGTATTTAAAAAGGGGAACAAATACGACAGCCGCAAATACCGAGGAATATCACTCGTAAATATGGCTACGAAAGTATTTACGATGATTATGCTTAAAAGGCTCGAAGAAGCAAGGGATGGACGAACACATAAAATTTAGTGCGGGTATCGAAGAGGGAGAGGGTGCACTGACCAGATCTTCACTCTTCGCCTTATTCTTCAACAATTCAAACGTTACAACCTCCTCATAATTAATTTGTTCCTAGATTTTGTGGCTGTGTTCGACTCAGTAACCCGCAAAAACCTTTGGCGAATCATGGTGCCTGACGGTATGCCAATTGATTTCGTGGAGCTGTTGAAAGTCTACTACGAGCATTGCAGATCTATCATAAGAGTGCTGGGTGAATAAACTGAGCCCTTCAGTGTAGAAAGCGATGTGTAACAGGGGTGTATATTGTCCCCTATTTTGTTTAACTACTTTATAGATTGGATTCTAGAAAGGACACTCTCAAGTTTTGATGGTGTTGTTATGGGATCGGGCATTAATGTGTCTGACCTGGACTACGTGGATGACATCGACGCTCTTGCTGCTGATCTAGCAACTGCCGCAGCAATGTTAAACGAAATAGCACATTTCTCTCAGCTACTGGGTATGAAGATCAACACGGCCAAAACTAAAGTCATGGATCTAAATATACAGTCGGATTATCAGCTTGTTCTTTACCGTCAAGAGTTGGAAAAAGTCGATAGCTTCACCCATCTTGGCTCAGTAATAGACCCTCATAGAGGCTGCGACCTTAACGTACAGAACAAAATAAACAAAGCCCAGGTTATTTTCTCACAACTCCGCCGCCATCTGTGGAACCGGTGGGAGATCAGCATGAAGACAAAAATTTCTGTATATAAAGCGGCTGTTAGATCTGTCCTCCTTTATGCAGTCGGAACTTGGCCTCTGAAGGCGCTTCATCTCTATGATTTGGAAGTCTGACCACCGCTGTCAACGAAAAATCCTGAAGATTTGATACTACGACAGAATCTCAAATGTTGATGTACGCCACCACTGCTGTAAAACCGAACCTGCCGCCATGATTTTCAAACAGAGAAGACTGCGTTGGCTTGGACATGTGCTTAGAAGACCCAATGACCGCATCATGAAGCAAGTACTTCTAGATGCCCCGTTGCCATATTGGCGCAGGCAACCTGGGGCTAAAACGAAGAATTGGTGGGCAATTGCCAAAAGTGACCCCAACCCTTTTGTTGGATTTTGAAAATTTGGCAGAAAGTGGGAGAGATGGCTCCGGTTTGCTGAAGAGTTGGCACCGCCGCCAACTAGCCAACTATGCCAACTAGATGTCGAGTGAGGCGTCTTCGTCTGGTCCCGCTACAAGTACAAGTAAGTACAAGTACTCCAGTTGATGATAACCCGAAGTTTAAAAATGTGTTTTCTAAAGAATACGATGTCTTAGAAGAAACAGTTTACAAGGAATGTTGATTCATAGTTAAAAAAGGATAATAATTAAAAAGTAAATAATAAAACAGAATAATAATTAAACAAATAATATCAAATAATCCTAAATATTAAAACAGATAATTTCAAATCAGATAATGTATCGTTATCAATAACAAAATAGAATAATAATTTTAATTCATGAAAATATTTTTTTTCGATTTGAGAAAAGAGCCTACTACCCCTAAAGTAAGCTATAACGTCAAATTGACATAAAAAGTAGACCATTAAAATTGCCTGGGTTTTCAACCCTTGACCGGAGGTCAATAAGAGTTTTTGGTGTGTTGAGTGATGCAACTCTCTCTTTTTAATCTTTTTTGCCAGTGGCAAACCATTTGTAAATCATAGAGATATGTTTATTAACTCATTTTAAACTAATGCTCATTTCTATGTGATTTTTCTGTTTTTTTTTGTTTTATGTTTTATTTAAAATAAATTTTCGTAATACCATCATAATAAAAGGACATACAAAACCGAAAATGACACTTTTGGTGCTATTTTCAGAGTCGGGAAGACTAGAAAGCATAAAGATTGTCCCATTTAATTATCAAATAGAAGATTATCATCGAACATCATGGTTGCACAGGCGCCAGGACCCTAGCGATAAGCAAACTGTTCTAGCCATAGTTTCTAAAACGATCCTAAAAATGTATTTTGAAAGATTAATATCCAAATTGAGGTTAAGTCGCAACAATTGCTATAAAACTAGAGCAAATAAACCAAACGATAATTTTCTCAATGCTTATAAGGTTATAAAAAGCTAGCACTTTCCTGAAAACACTATACAGTATAGATTGTTTTATTAAGTAGAAACACAAATTACGTAGGAAATTGTTTCAGGATGTAAAAATAAAGTGTTCTTGTTTCTTTTGCTTGAGTTTTTAGCAAAGCTTCAGTACCACAATTGTAAAATGATGTCTTTTAGTCTAGCTTCCAAAAAGAGAAGTTTTTGTTGGATAATTTGGTTAATGCTTAAATAATATGGAAATAAAATTATTAAATAATAATAATACATTAAATAATACAAAATTAGCGAACAAAGTATTGCCTTTATGTAGGTTTGTAAAAAAGCCAAGTCTTCATAAATATCTTTTTAGGGTGTCTAAGAAGAGAAAAGTGTTTTTAGCAATTTTACTCACCGGTTGTTCTCCCACCTCCTTTTGGTGTAGTTTGTAAAATTTGAAGTTTCTAAACCATAGTTTCAGAGGAGGGCAATCTTCCTAAGAAGTTTACGTATTAAGAAGAGCCTTAATTCTGCAATAATGTAGTATTTTGGTGATTTTTGTTATAGCACAAAACAAGTCAGCATCGTCAAATATGAAAGCCGTATCCAGGGGGTGAGTGGGTGGTTAAGGGGTTTGAACTCCCTCAAAATGTTTGCCCAACCCATAAAAACGTAACAAAAATGCATGTAAACAAATGCCTCAAGCATTTTTTTTACAATTTTTGTTAGATACCCTCCCCCCTCCCCCCGAATAAAAATCCTGGACACAGCCCTGTCAAATACATATTTCGGCAAATATATTTTGATTTGTTTTTCTTAAATAGAAACATGAAGTTCAAAATCATCAGATGCACATCCTGAGGAGGTTTTAACGAGTTCTTGTTGCAAAAATGATTTTTCTAATTATATACAATTATGTTCCATTAAATGCAAAGACTGACAAGTGGATTTATTACAACAGACATTTACAATCTGAGTAAAAAGTAGTTACTGATTGTTTGACCAGATTTTTCTGCAAAAAATATCTAGTGCTTATACATAATTGCATTGTTTCGCTCACAACTACTGGCGGGTAAACTGTGTTATGATAAGTCCGTATGATATATGATTTTATGATAAGTCTGACTTTTCAGACTTATTCTTGAATAAAAAACAATTATTGTGTTTGTTCAAGATTAAGTCTGAAAAGTTGGATTTTCAAAACCGAGGAATGTTTGGGCAAGGCACTTCCTGACTGTCGACAAAGTAGTTACAATTTGATGGAAATTTTTTACGTTTATTTCATTTCTGATTTAATTAACTAATTCATCTGTAATTCTTTACAAAACCGAATACATTTTTCTCTCTTAAGAATTGGAAAAAAGACAAAAGAGAAAAAGTAAAAACGGATGGGGGGAGGGTTGGTAAAGCAAAATTGTTTTTCCAAAATACATGGGTGATTTTTTTAACTTCGACACAACTAATTTAAGGACAATATTTTGAATATACAGTACGTAAGTAATTGTAATATTTTTTTCCGAATCTAATGGGTAGTAATGGAAATGTAATGGGTAGTAATGGGTAGTAATGGAATCTAATGGAAAGAAAAGAAGATAGATGAAGAGCTTAAACTGGGACATAAAATGCAAAGACCTTATGGATCACATTTTTTTATTGGGGAAATTGATTCATTGACAGACCAACAAAGGAAGGTGAGATTAACATATAAAAAACCGTGGATAAGTTAGACAATCCCTTTTAAGAAAGACATAATGAGGAAATTTGACTAGACCTTTTTCCAAACCTAATAAGAGCGGCTATGTAGTGTAAAGTATTTTCAAAGCACAAAAGCGGCATTAGCAACGATTTACGGAATGTGGTATAGAAGTTAAATGTGGTGAATGTCAGAATGTGGTGATACATAAAGAATTCAGACAATCAACAATGGACTGGTATAATATATATGTGGAAAAGCACCATCTGTATTATAGAGAATAAATAAAGCAAGATATTAACAAAATGAGCTTGCTCCATCTGGAAAGATCTGAGCCCGATATGATGGATTAATGCGAAAATCAGTGGCAAAGCTTCATATCTGTAACAGGGTTTCCACAGGTGAACAAGAATTCACGGTTTCTTTGACAACCATGTAAGGAAAGGCAATAGTAATTAACCCATTACCCGCTATACCCCTTCAAATTCAGCATCAATTTCAGTGATTCTAAAGAAATTTATCTTTCATGTAACAGTTTGTATTTACGTTCATGTAAAACCGTCTTCACTTTCTTGATCATCAATCCGATATTTATTCCTGTTTCTTTCCCATTATTCTATGCCTGACGTACTCATTAACTATTTAAAACCTATCTTTGTCAGGGTTTCCACAAGCGAACCAGAGTTCAGGGCTTCCACGGCAACCACGTAGAGGCAGGTGCAGGGAGTAAACCCTATGCCTACTATACTTTTTCGAGGGAGATGAGGGTTCTTACGAACTTGAGGCAACCTAAATCAAATACCCCTTCTAGGATAATGTTTCTCTCCTAATCCCCCTTTTCACTTCACTGTCAATTCTAAGTGATTCTGACGAAATCATTCTCTCGTGCTAAAAATATCTTTCCTGCTCATATAAAACTATTTTCACTTTCTTGTCTATCAACTCGATATTTCCTTTCCGTTATTCTACCACTAGCACAAGCATTAACTATTTAGAAAAAAATATTCGTATTTAGAAAATTGTAAATAGATGAAGGGATATAACTAGGTTCCTAACTATTTAGAAAGATGGCTGTTTAGATGGAATCTTCCACAAATTTATTGTATTGTCTCAATTATCGCTCCAACACTAAAACGTACAATTTCATTCTTTAAATTGCAAATATTGACAAATAGTTTTGTAATAAGAGAAGTTCAGTAATTACTTTTGTCCAAAAAAGGATTTCCGTCAAGGTTTCAGTGACTGAATACTCATTTATTTATATTGTGTATTGTGTATAACTAAGCATTAAACAAGTATTTTATGACTTCAGTTAAGTCTTTTTAGTAACAAAAATAAAATAACTATTTGTATGTTTTGACAGAAAGATGAAACAACTAAGGTTTTATTTCTCCAGTGTTTTGAAGTAATCGGCAGTACAGTAGAATCTATAAAGTTCAGTGTGCAGTCTATTCTGACATACACAGAGCAGTTTTTAAAGCCACATCAAAGAGAATAGAAACACAGAGTAG
Source organism: Artemia franciscana (assembly GCF_032884065.1). Taxonomy (NCBI): domain Eukaryota; kingdom Metazoa; phylum Arthropoda; class Branchiopoda; order Anostraca; family Artemiidae; genus Artemia; species Artemia franciscana. Next base: position 14,423,906 of record NC_088864.1, read on the forward strand.
ACGGTCAAAAGAAGTGCTAGGAAAGTCAAAGAAGCGGAACGGCCAGGTTTCAGAACCATATCGTACAATACATGGTAGTGGTGCTGAACAGGGACTAATACATATTCTCAAGTCGACACAAAGCGCTTAAGCTGGCTTCGAGCCGGAGAGCCAGAAGTCCCTGAGACCACTGGTTTGGATGGAGGCCTTGTGTAATCCTGGCCACAGTATAATTTTTCCCGTTTGGCAATGCTATTCTGTCAAGAAAAGTCGAAATCCTGTACAGCAATATCTATCTTATTGCTTCCGACTCATTATACATTTAAACCTTCAAATATTACACTACTGTGGAGAGGCAGCCCAAAATAAGAAACTTAACGAGGAGGAGGTCATTTCAGAACACAAAGAACAACACCCAAACAACCAAAACCCAGAAGAACTGTATCTAAGTCAGAACACGGTGGAAATGCTAAATCATTTACTAGACTTTAATTTCGTGGAGGAGGCACCACTTCTAGAGGTTACCCTCAACTGGAGTTTTCAGTCACAGTTCTGGGTAGACGAACTCGTAAAAGGTCTATTTTACCGCCACTATGAGGCTACGAAAGCAGGGTTTCTCTTTCGGGGATAGGTATCCCCGGAAGGGAAACCCTGGATGGCTTAGGGTTCTGAGACCCCAAACCATACCAGATTACCGGAACAGCTCCAGATCTTTAAGCCCAGCTTATCTTTGTCAGGGCCAGTGAAAAATAAAACAGGGTCCACACGAACGCAATTCCCCGCTACCAAAAATGTGCTGTTGAGTTTGGGAGTTAACCAATCCGAAATGCAATGGAAATGTTTCTCTCACTTTGCAAATACCTGTAAACAGTTATCTTAGAAATGAATTAAGTTTCAAATTCATTTATCATAAAAATTGTTATATATATTTTAAACCTTAGAATAGGAAACTGATATAAATAGTTCGCCATGAAGAAGAAACGATTAAAATAAATAAAAATACTGGAGGTTATTTTATCTTGTAAAGTAACACATGACCCATCAACATCGAGAGTAAAAAATTTACCGTATGTTTTATCTATCTGACCTTGGAAAAGACACTTCTGTAGATTTAAATACCCACCTTCAAATGAGGCAAATTACTATTTACAAATCAGTTATAATAGGATTCAAAGTATGCATACATTTGGGTTTTGTTTTTTATTTTGTTCTATTATAGTCCAATATATTTAAAAAAAACTGCAAATTAATGCACCAACATGATCAAACACATCCACACAATATAAATAAAAAGTGAAGGCAAGCGTTAAAAATCCACAATTAAACGATTTATTGTCTATTAATTTTTTCAAGGAAACACTTTAAAAATTAAAGTGTTTTTGGTAAGATTACAATAAACATATTAAATTCACAAGATGTATCTTTCATAAAATTTTTACCACAAAAGGCATTATAAAAATTATACATTTTTAATAGCGTTACCCGGCAAAATTTTTTTTAGACTGGATGAAACTTATAAAAAACTTACAATAAACAGAAATAGTTTTTGTAGTTACGTTCCAAATGAAATCAAAACAAATAAAACGAAATACAGATATGACTCAGGACTAGAACCAGAGCAATTTATCTTGTATATATATATATATATATATATATATATATATATATATATATATATATATAGTACCAGCAGCAAGGCAGATTCGCTGCTGGGCCCCGGCACTTGACACGCGGCACGCTTATATATGTGGGTTCTCATTGTCACTTGTCTACTAGCCGCAGAGAATTTGAGCTTTTTCTTGATGTTATAATGTCACCACAGGTTTGATACAGCCACCCTGTGAAAAATACGATTTTTTTCTTAATGTCCTGACCTATTTAGATCGTGACCAGTCATCGCTATTCCTCGTTTTCTAGCCATAGATTTTGATCGTACATTTTTGTTGAGCTTTACCTCACGAAGTTTTTTCCAAGCGTTTCGCTTTAGCAGTTTAGATTCATGCAATATCTCATTTAATTTCTAAAGACGTCTTTTCCAGTTTCCAACCACAGATCACTGTTCAAAATTTCGTATACAATTCAATGTGATTCTCGTTGTCGTTTGTTTCATGCCTTTTTCTTTAGCTGTTACGACTCTCACTTTCACTAGTTTTCTAATCACATTTATCTGTGCTTAATTTTCATCAATCTACTCTTCTAACATTTTAAATGAACTTCACCTATAATTAGCGCTTTTGTAAAATAATGTGTTTTTTTTACTGGTTTGTCTTCTGTGATTATTAAATACATATCGCAGAAACTTAATTTTTTAACAAAGACATGGTATGTATTGATATAAGATAAGAAAAGATAATATTTATTTTCAAAAGGCTATCACAAGCTCTATAGAGCCGAATTCGCTTTATATGTCAGTAAAAGCTAAGAAGAAAAAAAAATTCAAAACAGTACATTAAGTCAATCACTTAAAATTAAAAGGAATTAAAAAATTAATTGCATGTATTGATGATCTTATCCATGTCAAAATCCCAAATCCAATTATCATAACTATCGTTTTTAATTTTGGGATGCTTCGACTCCACTGTAGCTAATCTTCTAACCCCATTTTTTTCTTGTTCATTTTGGATTTTCATTACTTCAGACGATTTGCTAATTCCCTTTGCTTTAGCTGTCCAAATTGGTCTAGTTTTAAATGGTGGCCCAGCTTGTAGGTTTGTTAATTGTTGAGGTGGTGCAACGAAAACTTCTTTTATCTTCCAACGAATCATTATTTATGACACTTCTAAATTTTAAGATTTTGGTTCTTATCTCATTTGATTGTCCAGATTCTTAATTTTCATCCGTTGTGAATCTAATTTGCTTGGGCTCTTCTCTTGGTCTTATCACGTCTGATAGTTGAGGTAGTTCCAAAGAATTATTATTTTAATTCTCATCGCTGCCATTTTCAATTCTGACATGTTTTGATTCTCGCTGACGTTTGTCTTCTAGCCCATTTTCTTCTTGTTAATTTTGGATATTTATTACTTAAGACAATTTGCCAATGCCCTTTTCTATAGCTGCCCTCATTGGTTTAGTCTTACATGATGTCCTGGGTTTTAGATTTCCTAATTGTTCAGGTGATGGGACAAAAACTTCTTTTCTTCCAAGGATTTATCATTTTTAACATTTTTAATTTTTTTTTGGGTCTTGTCTTATTTGGTGGTCCATGTTGGTGATTTTCACCCATTGCAAATTCAATGCCAATGCTCTTTGCTTTAGCTGTCCTTATTTGTCTTGTATTACTGGATGATCCAGGTTGTAGAATTTGTTCTACAACCTTTACACAACGTTACAGATATTTATACAACGTTACAGATATTTGATTATTCAAACATGTCTGATTTCTAACACTGATTGTCTACTAAGCTTCAAACTTTTGGTTTTTATTTTAAGATTTTTGAATTGTTGTAATCCCCTGTTATAATATAAACAAACACTTTTGGCAATTACCAGTTTTTTGCTCTTGAAGCAATTTAATGTCTTTTCATACTGAACTTTTCAAAGATCAAAATTAAGGCTGATTTTCTCAGTCTGTTGACCTTTCTAGATCGTTTTTTAAGCGGGAATATCCCAAGAACCGAAATTAAGTCTCTTAAAGAATTTTCTCATACTTCTATCCTATTTAGATGGTTTTTTTTATGCGAGAATATCCAAAGATACCAATTTTTCCAAAAAATATGGAGCCGTTTTCGAGAAAAAAATAAACGATTATTGCTCACTTATGAAGATAGTATGAATAGTTGATGCGTTGGAAACTCAACACTCTAATTTATGATAAGCATGACCTCACATAAGAGAATGCTTATATGATGTCATAAGAAATGCTTATATGATGTACTGACAAAGTACATGACGTCATTTGTGAGAACTAAAACTAAGGCTCTTAACAAATTTTTTCAGATTTCTGACCTATCTAAATCTTTTTTTTATGCGGAAATATCCCAAGATACCAATTTTCCCCGAAAAAATATGAAGTCGTTTTCGAGAACATATATACATACACAACTATTGCTCACTTATAAAGATAGTATATGTATAAAACAGCAAGACTAAAAAACACGTTTCTATTGTAAACTCATGCGACCGCAAGAAAAGACACGGATCAAGATGGATAGATCTTCAATGGTTTTTTATTGATGCTGAGGAGGCAAACCACCTCTAGAAATTCCTCCGTGGAGGCGAGTTTAAAACTAATTATTCTTCAAGTCGAGACAAATGTCTTCAGAATTCTGGCGAAAATAAGCCTGTTGATGAATTGGATCATTTTGCTTAAGATATTACAAGGATTTATGCTGTATGTCACGTACCTTCAGGCAAGGGCGTATCCACGATTTTTGTCCGGGGAGAGGGTACAAAAGCTTTAAAAAACGCAAAAAATTATATAAATATTTACGAATTAGACAAAAATGTTGGAGAGGGAGGTCTCAAACCTGATAGCCCCCCTGGATATGAACTTGTATCTTCTCCTGCAGCTTCGCTAATCCCGTACCTAATGGCTGCCCTAAACATAAAAGTATTGAAAATAGCTGTTTAAATATTCATAAGAAATGTGAGTTAAGGTATTAACTCTTAACGAAGATTAACTGTTCGGCTGTGCAAGCCATTCATTTCTGTCACTTCAGTGAGTAACAAAGTACCATGAATAATTGTTAATATCAATGATTGATATGTAAACAATAATCATTCTTTGTTGTCCATGATAAACAGTGCTGTAGATAAATGATGTGAAGTACAATGAACATGGATTTAGATAACTTCGAAGACGGTATCGATAAATGATGTGAAGTACAATGAACATGGATTTAGATAACTTCGAAGACTCAGTTTTACTGCTGATGATGAACACTGTATATGTGTTCGAAATATTCAGTTAAATAATTTTATATTTCACTGTCAATAAAAAGGTATCATCCCTATTTTGAACTGTTTTACTTTTGAACATGGATTAAAAACATTCTTTAAGATTTTTGCTTGCATTTAAATTCTAGGAATTGCAGTAGGCTACACGGCCTTGGCAAGCTCAGCTGGACGACATGGTGCGTCACATATTTCTAAAAATCCGTCAGTTTACGATAAATGACAATTAAAGATGTTACTTATATTCATTTATCACGAGTTATCAGTGAAATAAAAATACAAGTACTACTGAAAGTATATTTCTACCTGGTGCGTGAAGTTGAAAAAATTTCCAACATAGCCCCACGTCCCAGCTCCCTCAAAAATACAACTGTAACCTAAGCCTGGACTACCAAATCCATTGGCAAAGTACAAAGCCATATCAAAACAAATAAAAAGAAATAAATTGCGAATGTAAATTTGTTTCATCAAAGTTTGAAAAACGGAAATAATATTTTTTTTTTTTATATCACTCTATACCCATCAACTGTTCCTGAGATATTACATTTATGCTATTTGGTGACGTGGATACACACATATTCTTTCGATTCGCATCTTCACCTTCCCCATATCGAAAACCTAACCTTCTTTCATCTCACTTAAATAAAAAATCTATTTTTCCTCAAACGTTCACTTGACGGTGAGTATAAACTCATCAAAAAATTTGAGAGTTTTTACCTTAAGAATTTAAACTTCTGTCTTTCAAACTGTGAAAATTGTAAATCATGTCCTTTGTATAAAACTCCGATCCCTTGAGGCGTCCCTAAGGTAATCTTACTTTCTTAATATTTTTATAACCTGGATAATCGCAGTGTCTTTCGATTTGCCATTTTTATCTCTCCCAGGCAAAAATCTAGACCTCTTTATTCTCATTTAGTATAATCCTCTTTTCTTCGCAAACGTTCAATTGACGGTGTACATTGTTTGCAATAATATTTTTCAGTAATTTACCTTACAAATATAAACCTGTGTAAGTTAGCGATCATGCGACTGCGAGGATAGGAGTTGCTTGGGTGTAATTTAACATTCAAGCAACTTAATAGTGGTTTACGAATTGTTGTTTGGTAGGGGTGCAACAAAATCAAGCACTATAAGCAAAATATGCCTGCTTAAAATCAGAAAGCTTAAATGAAAACCTTGGAGGAATTAAAGTATCTACCATTCCACGGAGAAGCTACTTATTTTGACTTTTTCTCCTTCGGGGTTTCTTAGAGAGAGATCACCTGTATTTACAACTAATTTAGTTGTGTCCCTTGTAACTTTGTTTTTCCAGGCCAAGTTCATAATAAATAGGCCAGTAAGGCGTCTCCGTCAAATCGTCTAGAAGATATTAGACTATTCTCAGTGGTCAATTCCGGTTGGCTGGCACATCCGTCGTTTTAGCTTAAAATCATCATGGTACTCCGTTCAGACGACCCTCTTGGAAGAATAACGGTCCTCCCCATCCTTCCAACTTCATTATTAATTACTTGGCTTCTATATTTCATTCACCACGATGGTCTAACAAAAGACAAGTATGCTCTAATACTAGATGCCAAGCTTTTCAGACAAGCCGAACCATCTTTTAATATAATAAGTTAAGACTTTTGACTCTGGGATTGCGTGGTAAGCTACAATTTTTTTGATGCCGTCAAACAAACCTTCATTTAGTTTGTTTCTTAATAAAGTCAATAAACCCTTCCGCTATACTACCTTAAAGCCAATCTTTGACAAGTATTGCCTCATGAAAAGTAAATATAGCATGACAGAAAAAGTGTTGTTCAAATACAGAGGTAAAAATTGACAGGTTGCGCTAACTCGACTTCTTTTATGGACGCTTGAACAGCTGTTCAAAACAGCCGTTCTTTTATGGACGCTCCAAGTTGAACAGCAATTCATTTAGACTAAATAAGGCAGTTCATTTGAAATTTTGTTATATTTTTAGATTTATTCAAAGAATTAACTTATAGGACTTGAGTTACAATGCTTAGTCATAACAATTTTTCCTGCTACATACTTCGATTTTTTTTCTGTTGATTTTAATGTTTAGAACATTTCCAGGAACCAACCATTTTTTCATGGTAGGGGATGAAGCTCATTTTTTACTTCAAATACAAGTATAACTTTTTAGTATTACAGTAAACAAAGAAAAGTTTTTAATGTAATTTTTAACTGAAATGAGGATTAGATTGAAATTCTATGCTATGGAAGTTGTTTCACGGATTCCTTAGGCAGCAGCTATTCATGACAGCAAAGTCTAATAGATTAGTTTAGCTACACTTTTTTTTAAAGACTTTCCACTTAGAAATTTTCGAGAGAAATAAATTTCAGGAGATCAGTTGCGATGCTTAATCATTGTCGATTCAGTAGGAGTCGTAAACGACTTTTTGCTAAATAATTGGATTTTGTGGGCTGACTTTAAGACTGTCATTAAAACACTTCTAGTCATCTGCAAGTTCTTTGGGGGGAGGGGAATTTTTCTTCGTTTGGAGCTAAGAGTTAAGCTTAATTGTTTAATTATATAGCAAAGAATAATTTTTGACCGTAATCACTTAGAACTGACATTTCTAAGATGACAACTTTAAACATCTATCTATCTATATATATAAAAATAAGTTGTCTGTCTGTGGATCTGTGGATCAGGTGACGTCATGTTTCTGTGTCAGCTGACGTCATGAAATTAGTTGTCGTCAGGTCATCAATGCCTACCAGATTTAAGTTAAAAAAACAAAGGTTCGTCGATATGTACTTCATAGTGACGCTGGAAAATAAAGAAGAAAAAGAAAACTGAAAAAAGAAAAAAGGTAAAAAACTAAAAAAAAACTAAAAAGAAAAAACACTCAAAGAGAAATTACTGACCGGGACACAAATGACGACCGAGACAGAGGGAATATAAGTGACGACCGGGAACCTCAAAGAGAAATTACACACTGGGACACCCAGACACAAATCACGACCGGGACACAGGGAATATAAATGACGACCGGGACAACGCCGGGGGCACAAGCAGGATATATAAATGACGACCGGGACACAGGGATTGTTCGAATAGAAATTACAGACCGGGACACCGGGACACAAATGACGACCGGGACACAGGGAATATAAATGACGACCGGGACACTCAAAGAGAAATTACAAACTGGGACACCGGGACACAAATGACGACCGGGACACAGGGAATATAAATGACGACCAGGACACAGGGACACATCATTAGAATAATGAGGTATAGATCTGAATACGGATTGTTTTTCCCATGGACAATTATATGTTGCATGTTCAAGAGTCAGTAAACCTGACAATCTATTTATATGCACAGACAATGGGACAGCGAAGAATGTTGTATATTCGCATGTTTTACGTAGTTAAAAACATATATTTATATCTATCTTTATTCACAGATGGGACACAGGGACACAACTACAATGGCGCGTAACGACTTACGCGCGCGGGGGGGCTTGGGGGGGCGCGAAGCGCCCCACCAACTAGGTGTTGGGGTGGCGCGAAGCGCCACCCCAACAGCTAGTCTATATATATAAAAATAAGTTGTCTGTGTGTGGATCTGTGGATCAGGTGACGTCACCTGAAAAAACTGGATCAGGTGACAAAACTGAAAACTGAAAAAACTAAAAAAAGGCAAAAACTACAAAAAAAAACTAAAAACTAATAAAAAAAATAAAAAAGCTAAAAAACTAAAAAAACTAAAAAAAGGCAAAAACTACAAAAAAAACTAAAAACTAATAAAAAAGCTAAAAAACTAAAAAAACTAAAAAAAGGCAAAAACTACAAAAAAAACTAAAAACTAATAAAAAAAATAAAAAAGCTAAAAAACTAAAAAAACTAAAAAAACTAAAAAAAGGTAAAAAACTAAAAAAACCTAAAAACTAAAAAAAACTAAAAAAAAGGAAAAAACTAAAAATAAGCTAAAATAAAGGTAAAAACCAATAAAAAACTAAAAAAAAAACTGAAAAAACTAAAAAAAGGCAAAAACTACAAAAAAAAACTAAAAACTAATAAAAAAAGTAAAAAAGCTAAAAAACTAAAAAAACTAAAAAAACTAAAAAAAAGGTAAAAAACTAAAAAAAATGAAAAATAAAAAAAAACTAAAAAAAAGGAAAAAACTGAAAAATAAGCTAAAATAAAGGTAAAAACCAATAAAAAACTAAAAAGAAAAAAGGAAAAAACTAAAAAAAATTGTCATCTAAAAAACTAAAAAAAAACTAAAAAAGGTAAAAACTAAAAGAACTAAAAAAGAAAAAAATAAATGACGACACTCAAAGAGAAAGCGACCAGGACAAAACGAATGTTCGATTAGCAATCAACAAAGCACCGGGACACAGGGAGTATAAATGACGACCAGGACATAAGTAAAAAAAAAACTAACAAAACTAAAAAGAAGGTAAAAACTACAAAAAAACTAAAAAGAAAAAAACTAAAAAAAGGCAAAAACTACAAAAAAAACTAAAAACTAATAAAAAAGCTAAAAAACTAAAAAAACTAAAAAAAGGCAAAAACTACAAAAAAAACTAAAAACTAATAAAAAAAATAAAAAAGCTAAAAAACTAAAAAAACTAAAAAAAGGTAAAAAACTAAAAAAACTAATAACTAAAAAAAACTAAAAAAAAGGAAAAAACTGAAAAATAAGCTAAAATAAAGGTAAAAACCAATAAAAAACTAAAAAAAAACTGAAAAAACTAAAAAAAGGCAAAAACTACAAAAAAAAACTAAAAACTAATAAAAAAAGTAAAAAAGCTAAAAAACTAAAAAAACTAAAAAAACTAAAAAAAGGTAAAAAACTAAAAAAAATAAAAAATAAAAAAAACTAAAAAAAAAGGAAAAAACTGAAAAATAAGCTAAAATAAAGGTAAAAACCAATAAAAAACTAAAAAGAAAAAAAGGAAAAAACTAAAAAAAATTTTCATCTAAAAAACTAAAAAAACTAAAAAAGGTAAAAACTAAAAGAACTAAAAAAGAAAAAAATAAATGACGACACTCAAAGAGAAAGCGACCAGGACAAAAGGAATGTTCGATTAGCAATCAACAAAGCACCGGGACACAGGGAGTATAAATGACGACCAGGACATAAGTAAAAAAAAAAACTAACAAAACTAAAAAGAAGGTAAAAACTACAAAAAAAAAAAGAAAAAAAAACTAAAAACTAATAAAAAAACTAAAAAATCTAAAAATCTAAATAAACTAAAAAAGAAAAAAAAAGGAAAAAAATAAAGGAGAAAAACAAAACTAAAAAACGAATGTATATACAGACCGGGACACCGGGATACAAATGACGACCGGGACACAGGGAATATAAATGACGACCGGGACACAGGGACACAACTACAACGGGGACACCGGGGGAAACAGGGGGATATAAATGACGACCGGGACACCGGGACAGGGAATGGTCGATTAGCAATCACCATCAACAAAGCTCAAGGGCAATCATTAGAATCATGAGGTATAGATCTGAATACAGATTGTTTTCCCATGGACCATTATATGTTGCATGTTCAAGAGTCGGTAAACCTGACAATCTATTTATATGCAAAGACAATGGGACAGCAAAGAATGTTGTATATTCGCAAGTTTTACGTAGTTAAAACCATATATATATATATATATATATATATATATATATATATATATATATATATATATATATATATATATATATATCTATCTATCTATCTATCTATATTCACAGGTGGGACACAACTACAATGGCGCGTAACTATTATGGCGCGTAACGACTTACGCGCGCGGGGGGGCTTGGGGGGGGGGGGCGCGAAGCGCCCCCACCAACTAGGTGTTAGGGTGGCGCGAAGCGCCACCCCAACAGCTAGTATATATATAAAAATAAGTTGTCTGTGTGTCTGTGTGTCGAGTGACGTCATGTTTGTGTGTCGACTGACGTCATGTTTGTCGACTGACGAAATTACAGACCGGGACATTGGGCCACAAATGACGACCGGGACACAGGGACATAGGGAATATAAATGACGACCGGGACACTCAAAGGGAAAGCGACCGGGACACAAGAATGTTCGATTAGCAATCATCATCAACAAAGCACCGGGACACAAATGACGACCGGGACACAGGGAATATAAATGACGACCAGGACATAAGTAAAAAAAAACTAAAAAAACTAAAATAAAAAAAACTAAAAAGGTAAAAACTACAAAAAAACTAAAAAGAAAAAAGAAAAAACTAAAAAAAAGTAAAAACCAAAAAAAACTAAAAAGAAAAAAAGGGGGAAAACGCAAAAATTTATTTCATCATATACCAATTCAAAAACGAATGTATATACAGACCGGGACACCGGGACACAAATGACGACCGGGACACAAGGAATATAAATGACGACCGGGACACAGGGACACAACTACAACGGGGACGCCGGGGGGCACAGAGGGATATATAAATGATGACGGGGACACAGGGAATGTTCGATTAGCAATCACCATCAACAACGCTCAAGGGCAATCATTAGAATCATGAGGTATAACTAAAAAAAGCTAAAAAAAAGGTAAAAAACTAAAAACTAAAAAAAAGACCAATTCAAAAACTAATGTATATACAGACCGGGACACAAATGACGACCGGGACACAAGGAATATAAATGACGACCGGGACACTCAAAGAGAAATTACAGACTGGGACACCGAGACACAAATGATGACCGGGACACAGGGAATATAAATGACGACCGGGACACAGGGACACAACTACAACGGGGACGCCGGGGGCACAGGGGGATATATAAATGACGACGGTGACACAGGGAATGGTCGATTAGCAATCACCATTAACAAGCTCAAGGGCAATCATTAGAATCATGAGGTATAGATCTGAATACGGATTGTTTTCCCATGGACAATTATATGTTGCATGTTCAAGAGTCGGTAAACCTGACAATCTATTTATATGCACAGATAATGGGACAGCGAAGAATGTTGTATATTCGCAAGTTTTACGTAGTTAAAAACATATATATATATATATATATATATATATATATATATATATATATATATATATATATATATATATATATATATATATATATATATATATATATATATATGTATATTCACAGGTTGGACACAGGGACACAACTACGATGGCGCGTAACTAATATGGCGCGTAACGACTTACGCGCACGGGGGGGCTTGGGGGGGCGCTAAGCGCCCCCACCAACTAGGTGCTGGGGTGGCGCGAAGCGCCACCCCAACAGCTAGTAATTTGATAATTTATAAGTGAAAAGTAAATAAAATGCTATTTTAGAGAAATATCAATAAAGCATGTTTTTACAACAAAATGGCCTATTAAACAAATTTGAAATTTGTTTCGATTTCTTAGCAGAGTTTACAAATTTTCTGCAAGATTTCCAGAAGACTCTCATAGACGAATAAATAGAGTACACCCAGATAAAAACCTTATATACGTAGTAATGAGGCTTCCGCAGTGCCTGATTGTAAGAGCTCTTAAGTTGTGCACTTTTTATTGGCTTAAAATTTCACACAGAGGAGCCAATTAGATAGAATCTAACGGTTTGTACTTTTACTGGCTTACAATTTTAAACAGGAACATATCAGAAGCCATTAGTTTTTAAAACAGTGGAATAAGTTGTAAATGAATATAATAATGAATAAATTATAGGAGCTGAGTTACGATTTTTAGTAATTTTGTATTCAGTGATCAATAGAGGTGTTGGTTTTAGATCACTGTACATGAATAATTAAAACGAAAATTGCATATTTACTTTACTTTTTTTGGCTAAATGGATTTCTCAAAGTTTTGATCAGACGAATTGAGGAAAAATGGGTGGGGCAGTAGGCCTAGTTGCCCTCCGATTGTTTTGGTTACTTAAAAAAGCTACTAGAACTTTTAACTTTATTTACGAACATTTTATTAGTAATAAATATACATAACTCACAAATTAACTTACGTGACGAACTTATATACTCGTATATTTTTATTACGTATACATTACTTAAAAAGGCCACTAACTTTTAATTTTATTTACGAACTTTTTTATTAGTAATAAATATAAGTAATTTAAAAATCAACTTATGTAATGAAATTCTATATTCGTATATTTTATGCGTATATGAGGGGGTTCACCCCCTCGTCAATACCCTGCTCTTTACACTAAAGTTCGAATTTTGCTCAAGTTCTTTAAGATGGACCTCTGAACCACAGAGGCCGTTTAATTAGAATAAATAGCTCTTATGAAATCACCAAAAACACTTTAGCGTAAAGAGCGATGTATTGAGGAGGAGACGAACCTCCTCATATATGTAATGATTTCTGTTCGTTTTAAGTTTTAATGTTGCCCCTTACTTTTAGCTAAAAACAAAAAATATAACAGTTCAAAATAGGGATGAAACCTTTTAATTGACAGAGAAACAATTATGAAATTTTTTAACTGTATGTTTCGAACACATATATAGTGTTTATCATCAGCAGTATAACTCATCATCATCGGATGACATCTTCAGAGTTTTACTGCTGATGATGGAAACTGGATATGTGTTCGAAATATCCAGTTAAAAAATGTAATATTTGTTTTACTGTCAATTAAAATGTTTCATCCCTATTTTGAACTGTTATATTTTCGTCATGGAAAGGCAGTGTGGTCTTCAAAGCTTTCTATGCTGAAAAAACTTGTTTTTTTTTATTTAATTTCTCATTGTTGTTTTAAATAATGCTGGAAAATCCAGCGCCCCCTCATGGAAAATCTCTTGAAAATCTCTTCCCCCATGGTAAATTCTTCCACGAAAAGATCCTGTTACGCAACCCCTGACCCCCCTCCACCACCACAAAAAAACCCTGAAAATTTATTATACTTCGTCAATACTATATGTAATCATTGGGCAAAGTCCATATATATATATATATATATATATATATATATATATATATATATATATATATATATATATATATATATATATATATATATATATGCAACCATTGGGCATAGTTCATAGCTTGAAGCCCTTCCCCCAGGGACTGTGAGGGATTAAGTCGTCCTCAAAGACATATTTATTTGGTTTTCGACTATGCTCAACAAAATGGCTATCTCACAATTTTGATCCGGTGACTTTTGGAGAAAATGAGCATAGGAGGGGGCTTAGTTGCCCTCCAATTTTTCAGTCACTTGAAAAGGCACTAGAAATTTTAATTTCCGTTAGAACGAACCCTCTTGCGATATTCTAGAACCAGTAGGTCGATACGATCACCCCTGGGGAAAGAAAGAAATAAACACGCATGTGTTATCTTTCTTCTGGCAAAAAATGCAAAATTCCACATTTTTGCAGATAGGAACTTGAAACCTCTATAATAAGGTTTTCTGATACGCTGAATGTGATGGTGTAATTTTCATTAAGATTCTATGGCTTTTAGGGGGGTGTTTCCCCCTTTTTTGAAAATGATACAAATTTTCTCAGGCTCGTAACTTTTGATGGGAAAGATTAAACTTGAGGAGATTAAATTTTGGGGATATTTAAAATCAGCATAAAAATTTGATTCTTTTGATGCATATGTTGGAATAAAAATTCTGTTTTTCAGAGTTTCGATTACTAATGAGCCGGGTCGCTCCTTACTACAGCTCGTTACAACGAACTATTTGATACGGTAGTATCTACCTCTTGTATTATAATAAACGTTGAGTAGGTTTAAAAACGAGGAGAATATATTTTACTTATGTTCAGATATTATAGATTCTTATCTATTTATAAAGCTTCTAACTAAAATTTCTAATATTATCTTATTTCAATCTTATCATAGTTTGTATTTGGCTTTAATTTATTTTGCTACAGTTTCTTTCGTTGCAATTTATAATTCTGCTGTATAATAACGGAGACACGTGCCTTTTACCCTTCGACATTATGAGTAAACTTGTTTCAGATTGTATAAGGTGGTTACCAGAGTCCATACACGACCTTGGGACTAAATAACGCATACGCATGACTTTATGCATGCATATTAGATAGTTTATTGAAAAGGCAATAATCTGTGTAGAATTAGTCCCAGTCTCCTAAAAGACGCTAGAATTCAACCCTGTTTATCCTTAGTTTCTTTTACAACCCTATAGTGAATTTTCTACCCAATTTCAAACCATTCTGTAAGCAACTATCCAAATTATAACTTCAAAAAGCACCTAGCGTTTCAGTATATTCATGGGACGTTAGGAGTTGGGCGCTTTTCCTGGTCATCAAGGAATTACGAGGTCTAACCACAATGGGCTGGACAATATCCTGTGAAAGGCCGTGCTTAATTTGGCCATGTCTTAATAGTCCAAGAAGGGAATGATTTGACCGGAAACGAATTGCAAGAGAAAAGACTCTTTGACTACCCGATGCAAAAAATATGCTGATTTCAAATATGCAGTTTGCTCATCTAGTTATTTAAAAAATATGTTTTTTTAGGTTGAAGTTTGATTTTTGAGGGTGAATTTCGTGTTTCAATATATAGGCGTACAACAACAGGATTGATGTCTAGAATAGGGTGATAGGTCATGGTGATTATGAAAACCAATTTTATTTGAATGTAAAATTAAAACTCAGATTTTTTGAGGTTGAGGCTGATTTTGAAGAGGTGAAATTTGTTTTTACATATTAAAGCGTACAACAACGAAATTGATGTCTAGAGTAGGGTATTAGGGTAGGGTGATTATGAAGATCACCTTTATTTGAACGTGTCATGCTATCCATGATTTCTTGTTCGACGGATCTAGCTGTATCGATGTTGAGTTTTTCGTCAGCCGTAATTCTAGAAGTAATGTTTCGTAAGCTCGGGTCTGCTGCGAAAGGGGTATTCAGCAAGAAGGCCAAGGAACTTACTAGTGTCATGGTTGTCACGTTCAATCCTCAACTCTGTAACTTCTTTGTAAAAAACATAGTTTTTAGTTTCACGTTAAAATAAAGGTGATTTCCATAATCACCATCATCTTGTACCCTATTTTACATAAAAATTTTGTTGTTGTACCTTTATGCGGAAAAACGAACTTTGCCTCCTCAAAATGAACGTCAATCTAAAAAAACCTAATTTTTAGTCTGACGTTCAAATAAGGGTGATTTTTTTAATTCTCGTGCTCTATTACCCTATTCTATGTACCAATCTTGTTGTTGTACGCTTATATGTGGAAACTCGAAATTCACCCCCTCAAAACCAACCTCATCCTAAAAAAACAATTTTGTGAAACAGCTAGATGAGCAAGCTTTGTATATTTGCAATCAACACATTTTTCTGAGTAGGTTAGCAAAGAATCATTTCTCTTACAGTTTGTGCCCTTTTTTTCACACACTTTCTGGACTATAATTCAAGTTGTTAGAACGATAATACTCTTTTGAAAAAAAACAACCTTTTTTTTTGACCGTCAAGAAGGCATTTATAAAGAAAAACAATAAAACTTTTTGTTAGATGATGGACGAGTCTTAATTACACTATGGTATTTTGGTTATATCTCTATAATACTAATTTAGTCAGTCGGCCTAAAGCAGCTCCTTTGTCGGAAGATTAACAAAATTTGTTTTTGGGTAGTTCACAGGTTAGTGATGAAGGGGCAGCATGTTTTTGCTTTTGTTTTTTATCTACTTTAAGTGCATGAAAATCTTTCCTTGGCTTTACGAAGCAAAACAGACCTCTAATAAAGATACATGGATAAAGAAGATGGTGGGAATTGCTTCTGTAGATTTGATGAAGATTTATCTCATTTCATTAAACAAAAATCCATTTCCCTAAGCATTAAAACCATACAAATTTGAATTTTTTTTTTTAATATTGCCTTCCTAAAGTTTTTGCTATCCGTACTTATGCGGCCAACTCCTATTTTCCCCTCTTAATGCACGCTGTTCTAAAGAGGTTGTAACTATGTTGTAATAGTGTATTGAAAATACACATTTTCTTAGCTTCAATTCTAAGTCAGATCATTCTCATCCCCTCTTAATCGTATCGTTTGTTTTACTCTCGTATTAAAAAAAGGAAAAAAAAAATGTATTTCCACAGAAATTCTGTACCAAGTAAACTCAAAATTACATAAAAAAAGGGGCATCAGCGCAAAAATTGACCGTGACATATATGCCTATGAAATAAGTCACGGTATTAGTCGTATTAATTACGGTCCATTGCATTTAAATATAACTTCAAATTGTTTATGAGTAAAAGGGAAAAAAACTTTGAATGTGAAAATTATTAAGAAAAAGGATAGATGAGAGAGACTTGTCATGGCCCCTGAATCGCAGAGGCCGTTTAAATAGAATAAATAGCTCTCTAATACTTAAAAAAAAATTCTAGTATCAAGAGTGAGGGATTGACGAGAGGAAAAAGCCCATCATATACGAAATAATTTCAGTTCGTTTTAAGTTTTAATTTTACTCATTACTTTCAGTTGAAAAAACTTGTTTTTATTTAATTTCTGGTTGTTTTTTTAATGCTGGAAAATGCAGTGCCCTCTTCATGGAAATTCTCTTCACCCATGAAAAATTCCTCAATGGAAAGATCCTCCCACGTGACCCTCTTCCTTCGACCCCCCAAACAAGAAAAATCCCAATGAAAACGTCTGTATATTTCCCAATAACTAATACTAGGCTATATTCAAACAATGTTCAAACTTGCAGTCCTTCCTCCCCTGGGACTGCGGGGGATCAAGTCGTCCTCAAAGACACAGTTATTAGATATTTTGACTATGCTGAACAAAATGACTATCTAAAAAATTGGTCCGATGACTTCGATAAAAAAATGAGTGTGGGAGTGGGCCTAGTTACCCTCCAATTTTTGGCCACTTAAAGGGTACCAAAACTTTTTTATTCTGTTCGAATGAGCCCTGTCACAACATTCTAAAACTACTGGGTCGGTACGATCACCCCTGGGAAAAAAACACAAAAAACAACAAATAAACACGCATCCGTGATCTTTGTTCTGGCGTGATCTTTGTGCAAATAGGAGCTTGGAACTTCTATTGTAGGGTTCTCTGATATGCTGAATCTTATGGTGTGATTTTCATTAAGATTCTATGCCTTTTAAAGGGTGTTTCTCCCTTTTCTCGGAAACAATTAATTTTCTCAGGCTCGTAACTTTTGATGGCTAAAAATAAATCTGATGAAAATTGCATATTAAAATCCGCTTATTTTGATGTATCCGCTTTCTATTGGTATCAAAATCCTGTTTTTTAGAGTTTTGGTTACTATTGAGTCGGGTCACTCCTTACTTACAGGTTGTTACCACGAACTGTTTGAAAACTCATTTGAACTTGACATTGTAACGAAAATAAACCCAAATGTTGCTGAAACATCTTTGGATCGTCTAATAATTGCTTTTTGTTATGATTATATAGATTTGTCTATGATTATATACTTTGGTCTCTTTGTAGGAAGGACCACTCACCCCCCCCCCCCTTTGTCGAGTATAAATGCTCTCTGACTTGTATGTTGTATTACGAGGATTAGGTTTAATAGCTAAAACTTTAGTTTCGAACCCTCAATTTGAGTATTTCTTTACAAGGTTTTAATAAAATAGCATTATTATCTCATCTGTTTTATATGAACCTCACCTTGTTTTAATTGTGTATTATGAGTAACATCCACTTTATCTTAAATTAACAAAATAACCAAAAGTAGGGAGCAACCCTAAAACTCAAAAGTACTACTATTAATAATAACTATCTGTAGCACTAAGCTGCCTGAGGACAACACAACTACACACGCTCTTCCTCCATTCCAAGTTCTTTACGCACTCCAAGGAAATTCCCAATTCCCTTAGGTTTTTCCTTATGACATCCTCCCACCCTATTCAGGGACGATTTATTTTTCATTTAGCCCAAAGAGTTGGCCGACAAGGACGATCTTTGGCAATCTGTCATCCTTCTTCTGGAGACCTTGTACTAGCCATCTCTATCTTTTTCTCAGTATAGCGAAAGAAAGCAGTACAAAACAAAATTTCTATAATTTACTGTTACTGAGATACAGTCATTAAGACGGGTGCCCAAAACAATCCTTGGGCAATTTCTTTGGAAAACATTTTAGGAAATCTTCCTCTATGTTTCGGAGTGCCTAAGCTTCTTAACCATTCTTGACGACTGTGAACACTTTTTATTTGATAATTTAATTAAATGTGTCCTGAAATTCAAGGAAATTAGGGTTTTAGAAAGAACCCAGAGTTCTCGCTCCTTGTACGTCCTGGATTACGCGCTCTAGGGTGCATGAAATACTACTAAAAAAACTTTGGTAGGTTCTAAACAAATCCTTTTTTATTCTATTTTGACTACTAATTCCCAAATATCGTTAAGTTTACTCTCCATCCTAAAATTATTATTTTTTTTACCAAGTGACTGATACTTTCAAAAAGTTCCTGGTAACGAACTGTAGTAAGGAGCGACCCGGCTCAATAGTAACCGAAACTCTAAAAAATTGAATTTTGATACTAATAGTTACATCAAAAGAATCGCATTTTAATGCTGATTTTAAGTAAAAGTTTCATCAAGATTAGTCTTACCCATCAAAAGTTACGAGCCTGAGAAAATTTGCCTCATTTTAGAAAATAGGGGGAAACAGCCCCTAAGAGTCATACGATCTTAACGAAAATCACACCATCAGATTCAGCGTATCAGAGAACCCTATTTGTAGAAGTTTCAAGCCCCTATCTACAATAATGTGGAATTTCTCATTTTTTGCCAGAAGACAAATCACGGTTGCGTGTTTATTTGCTTTTTGTTTTTTTTCCCAGGGGTGATCGTATCGACTCAGTAGTCCTAGAATGTCGCGAAAGGGCTCATTCTAACGGAAATTAAAAGTTCTATTGCCCTTTTAAGTGACCAAAATAATTGGAGGGCACCTAGGCCCCCTCCCACGCTCATTTTCCCCAAAGTCACCGGATCAAAATTCTTAGATAGCCATTTTATTCACCATAGTCGAATAACCTAATAACTGTGTCTTTGGGGACGACTTACTCCCCCGAAGTCCCCGTGGGAGGGGCTGCAAGTTACAAACTTTGACCTGTGTTTACATATAGTAATGGTTACTGGGAAGTGTACAAACGTTTTCAGGGGGTATTTTTTTGGTTGGGAGGGGGGAGTTGAGGGGAGGGGTTACGTAAGAGGATCTTTCCATGGAGTAACTTCTCATGGGGGAAGAGAATTTCAATGGAGGGGGCACAGGATTTTCTAGCATTATTTAAAACAAACAATGAAAAAAAACTATGAAAAGTTTTTTTCTACTGAAAGTGAGGAGCAGCATTAAAACTGTAAATGAACACACATTATAACGCATATGAGGGGTTTACCTCCTCGTAATACCTCGCTCTTACGCTAAAGTATTTTTAGTAATTACAACTACTTATTCTACGGCCTTTATGATTCAGGGGTCATTCTTATGGAATTGGGACAAAATTTAAGCTTTAGTGTAAAGAGCAAGGTATTGACGAGGTGCGAGCCCCCTCATATACGCAATAAAAACATACAAATACAGAAGTTCGCTAAGTAAGTTAATTCGTAAGTTATGTATATTTTTTGCTTATGAAAACGTTCGTAAAAAATTTAAAGTTAATGCCTTTTTAAGTAATCAAAAAATTGGAGGGCAACTAGGCCTCCTCCCTCGCCCCTTTTTTCTCAAAATCTTCCGATTAAAACTATGAAAAAGCCATTTATCCCCCCAAAAAAATTAATATGCAAATTTCGTTTTAATTATTTATATGCGGAGAGCCAAGATCAAAACACGCATTAATTCAAAAACGTCCTGAAATTAAACGAAAAAAAACATGTTTCTTTAAATGAAAGTAGGGAGCGACATTAAAACTTAGAACGAACAGAAACTACTCCGTATATGAAAGGGGCTTTTCCTCCTCAACGCCCCGCTCTTTACGCTAAAGTTTTTTACTGTTTTAAAAAGTAGAGTTAAGAGAAAGAGTCAAACTTTAGCGTAAAGAGCGGGGCGTTGAGGAGGAAAATCCCCTCTCATATACGGAGTAATTTCTGTTCGTTTTAAGTTTTAATGTCGCTCCTTACTTTCATTTAAAAAACTTGTTTTTTTAATTTTAATTTAAAATGAGCCAGTACTATCACTTAAAAAAAGCAGAATCGATGACTTCCTTAAGAATTGCCACTAAAGCATTTAATTTTTTTCACTTGTATTTTTCTTGTTTTTTTGCTGATAATAAAGATTTAAGCTTTTTTTAAAAAAAACTTTAACTTATATATCATCAATTCAAATGGTTAATAGTTCGAAATTTAACTTAATATTTTGCCATTTTGATAGAATCATTTTATATCAGTGAACGGGTCATTTTTAAGAAGGCGCCACCCATTGGGTATTTTTACCGAAAAGCTCAATAACTTAATTATTTCTATTTAATACAAGTTTAAGAGACGTCTTCACAAATGTATCATCGACTAGAATTTTATTGTGAAAGAACCAAAATGACATCATTTAACTGAAAAAAAAAACAATAGATATTTAGTGCTAAGCTACCTTGTAAGTTCCTCTTTGACATGAAACCCCTCAGTCACTTACCAGACTTGACCACAACCTTCAAAACCATATTTGACCACTGTCACCACTGTAATCTCTACAGTAGATTAAATAAAAAAAAACTAGTTTTTGTAACTGAAAGTAAGGAGCGACATTAAAACTTAAAACGAACAGAAATTACTCCGTATATGAAATGGGTTGTTCCCTCCTCAACGCCTCACTCTTTACGCTAAAGTTTTTAATTGTTTTAAAAAGTAGAGCTGTGGCAAAGAGTCAAACTTTAGCGTAAAGAGCGAGGGATTGCGGAGGGGACAACCCATTTCATATACGGAGTAATTTCTGTTCATTTTAAGTTTTAATGTCACTCCTTACTTTCAGTTACAAAAAACTGTTTTTTTATTTAATTTCTGAACGTTTTAGAATTAATGTATGTTTAATTTTGGCTCCCCGCACATAAATTTTGAAATGAAATTTGCATAATAATTCTTTTTTTGGCTAAATGGCTTTCTCTTAGTTTCGATCAGACGATTTTTAGAAATAAGGGGTGGGAAAGGAGGCTTAGTTGCCCTCCAATTTTTCTGTTACTTAAAAAGGCTACTAGAACTTTATAATTTTTAACGAACAATTTTATTCGTAAAAAATATACAAAACTTAAGAATTAACTTACGTAACAAATTTTTATATTCTTATATTTTTATTATGTATATGAGGGGGTTTGTCCCCTCGTTAATACCTCGCTCTTTACGCTAAATATTAAGTTTTGTCCCAATTCTTTAAGAATGACCCCTGAATCAGAAAGGCCGTAGAATAAATAGTTGAAATTACTAAAAATACTTTAGCATAAAGGGCGAGGTATTTATGTCTTCCTAAATACCTCGCTCTTTATGCTAAAGTATTTTTAGAAGCCCTCATATGCGTAATAATCTCTGTTCGTCCTAAGTTTTAATGATACTCCTTACTTTCAATTGAAAAAACTTTTTCGTGTTTATTTTGTCATTGTTTTTTTTTATAGTAATACTAGAAAATCCCGCGCCCTTTCCATTGAATTTCTATTCCCCCGTGACATATTTCTCCAAGGAAAGATCCTCCCACATAGCCCCCTCCCCTTAACCCCACCCCAAACCAAAAAAAAAAAAAAAAAACGCTGAAAACGTCTGTACACTTCCCAATAGCCATTACTGTATGTAAACACTGGTCAAAGTTTGTAACTTGCAGCCCCTCCCCCAGGAACTGTGGGGGAGTATGTCATCTCCAAAGACATAGTTATTATAGTTTTCGACCATGCGGAACAAAATGGCTATCTCAAAATTTTGATCCGTTGACTTTGGGAAAAAATGACCGTGGGAGGGGGCCTAGGTGCCCTCCAATTTTTTTGGTGAAGTAAAAAGGGCACTAGAACTTTTCATTCCCTTCAGAATGAGACCTCTTGCAACATTCTAGGACCACTTGGTCGATTCGATGACCCCTGGGAAAAAAAAAAAAAACAACAAATAAACACGCACCCGTGTTCTGTCTTTCCACGAAATTCCACATTTTTGTAGATAGGAGCTTGAAATTTTTGCTTTAGGGTTCTCTGATACGCTGAATGTGTTGGTGTGTCATTCTATGACTTTCAGGGGGTGTTTCCCCTATTTTCCAAAATAAGGCCAATTTTCTCAGGCTCGTAACTTTTGATGACAAAGATTAAATTTGATAAAACTTATATATTTAAAATCAGAATGAAAATCCGATTCTTTTTATGTATCTCTTAGCATCAAAATTCCGTTTTTTAGAGTTTCGTTTACTATTGAGCCGTCTCGCTCCTTACTACAGTTCGTTACCACGAACTGGTTGATTTTTCTTATATGCTGAATCTAATGGTGTGATTTTCATTAGTGAATATACTTTTTGGGGATGTTTGCCTCTTTTCCAAAAATCAGGCAAATTTTCTCAGGCTCGTAGCTTTTGATCGAAAAAATTAACTCTAATGAGTTTTATATATTTTGAATCAGTATCAAAATTTTGTATTTTAGAGTTTCAGTTACTACTGGGCAGAGTCGCTCCTTACATAGAGCTTGCTACCATAAACTGTTTGATAGCCCACCCACTTTATTCAAACCCTATTGTCTTCAAGGTTTTTCCTTCGTATCCTTCTAATGTATATGCGTTAACTCTTTCTATATTCAGTCTTACTTGCTTTTGTGCGATATATTGCCTAAATTACCTTGTAAAATGGTTTCTTGTACATTGCGGTTTGGGTGCCAAGTGTCAGATTACCAAGGATTTTATTCCCCCTGCATCCATCTTAGGTCTGTTGGTACATAAATGCCACGATTGTTCTTTTAATTGTTTAAATTGTTAAATGTGCCACGTTTAAATGTCAAATTAAATCAGCCAAAATATTTAGCTAAACTTGATAACACTTTTCGTTCGTAGAAATTCATACATTGAAGGTCTCGTTAATGGCAAAGATCATTAAACTTTCTAAGGAAAACCATCTTAGGATTCTTGGTTCCATATGTTTTGTTTGATTTTTGCTGATATATCCTTCACAATTTCTTTTAAAGTTCGTAATCGTAATACCAAAATCCTGCATAACTACAAATAGAGGTTTTTTTTACTTAAAATTTATTTCCCGATTTTCCTTAGTTGGCTAATACGTAATATGGTTGCGTAAGTTTCTGCTTAACTAATTCAAACAATCATGTTTCATTTTTCCTCTTCTTGGCACTTTAAATGACTTAAAGGCAAGAAAGGAGGACAGAATGATTTACTGACCTACAAGAGGGCTCTACACTGAGGTGGCTCTAGGGAGGAACAGAAGGGCACTTACCACGGGTGCAACATTTGAAATAGATATTCTAACAACTATTGTCATTTCCCAATTTTTGAAATTGTATTTTTATTAAAATAAAGAAGAGGGCGCAGTTAATAAATGAAAATAGTTAATTAATAATTAATTCATTGGTCAAAAAATAATTAAATAGTAATAATTGAGATACTTAAATCCAAATTACTAAGAATAATTAAATGGTTTTAATGATAAATAAAAAATAATTTAAACAATAGATCATTAATTAATTAATAAATTGAGAACAATTTTGTTAATAAATAAAAATTTTATTGTCTAAGATTCTGAGCGAGACAGGGGTTGCTAATGAAGATTTTGCTCCCGGTGCAAGAGAGGCCAGAACCACCATTGACACTACAGGACTTTGTTGCATGAACTTCAAAGTCTAATGTAAGTAACATTAGTCTAATCAGACAATGTGTCTAATAGACAAAGTCTAATCAATTTAGCTCTTTAGCAAACCCACTTTCAGTATTTCAGTTATGGAGAGAAGCTAGTATTATTGCATATAGATACGTACACATGATTTTTTTCAGGTGGGGGCCTAATCATAAAAAAAATTCGTTATATATAATAAGAAAATGTTCCTAAATTCAAGAAAATTTTGGATTTTTGGGGAGACTGGTCCTAAAACCCCCCCCTCAGTACGTCTTGAATTGCACGTTCTAGGATGCATGAAATGCTATTAAAAAGCCTTAAAAAGTCCCTTTTGATTTGACTAGCCTATTTGTGCCCAAATATTGTAAAGTTCACTCTCCATGCTAAAAGAACGGACACACACACACAAACACACACACACACACATATATATATATATATATATATATATATATATATATATATATATATATATATATATATATATATATATATATATATATATATATATATATATATATATATTACCAAGGGACTGAAGATGCTCTAAATTAAAATAAGCCAGTATTTTCACGTTGAAATTATGGAATCAACGAATTCATTAAAATTATCACTAAAGTATTTTCTTTTAGTTCACTAGTGGCACCGTGGATATATTCATGAATATATCCACGAATATATTTATGAATATATTCATGTAAATATGAATTATTGGAGTACATTATTAGAGAGTTAAAACATAGCGAGAATTCACAATAAAGATTTAATCTTGTTTTTAGTTTTAGCTTATTTTTAATCACTTTAAACGGTTAAAAGTTTGAAATTTCATCTAATATTTTGTTGCTTTGATAATATCATGTAATATCAGTGAATGGGTCACCATTCACTGTAATTCAATGTAATATTCACCATTCAATGTAATAATCACCCATGGAGTATTTTCGCCGAAAAGATTAAAAAAGTAACTATGTTTATTTGATTAAATAAAAAAGCAAGTTTTTTTTAACGGAAAGTAAGGAGCGACGTTCAAACTTAAAACGAACAGAAATTACTTCGGATATGAAAGGAGATGCTTCCTCATCAACGCCCCGCTCTTTACGCTAAAGTTTGACTCTTCCTCTTAACTCCACTTTTTAAGACAGTAAAAAACTTTAGCGTAAAGAGCGGGGCGTTGAGAGGAAGCATCTCCTTTCATGTACGAAGTAATTTCTGTTCGTTTTAAGTTTTAACGTCGCTCCTTACTTTCCGTCAAAAAAACTTGTTTTTTTTTTATTTAATTTCTGAACGTTTTTGAATCAATGCATGTTTTGATTTTGGCTCTCCGCAGATGAATAATTAAAACGAAATTTGCTTTTTTTTTCTTTTGCTAAATGGCTTTCTCATAGTTTTGATCGAATGATTTTGAGAAAAAAGGAGCGGGGGAGGAGGCCTAGTTGCCCTCCGACTTTTGGTTACTTAAAAAGACAACTAGAACTTTTAATTTTTTTGCGAATGTTTTTATTAGTAAAAGATATACTTAACTTTCAAATTAGCTTACGTAGCAAACTTCTGTATTCTCATGTTTTTATTACGTATACAAAGGGGATCACCCCCTCGTCAGATCTTCGCTCTTTACACTAAAGCTTAAATTTTGTTCCAATTTTTTAAGAATGACCCCTGAATCACAAAAGCCGTAGAATAAATAGTTGAAATTACTAAAAATACTTTAGCTTTAAAAAGAGCGAGGTATTAGGAGGAGGTGAGCCTATCACATGCGTAATAATTTCTGTTCGTTTTAAATTTTAATGCTTCTCCTTACTTTCAGTTGAAAAAACTTTTTCATATTTATTTTTTCATTGTATTTTTTTAAATAATGCTAGATAATCCTGCTTTCCCTTCATGAAAATTTTCTTCCCCCATGACAAATTCCTCCAAGGAAAGTTCCCCCAACATATTCCCCTCTTCTAAACTCCTCCCCCCAACCTAAATATCCCCCTGAAAACGTCTGTACACTTCCAAATAACCATTAATACATGTAAGCACTGGTCAAATTTCGTAACTTGTGGCCCCTCCCACGGGGACTGTGGGAGAGTAAGTCGTCTCAAAAGACATAGTTATAAGGTTTTTTTGCCTACGCTGAATAAAATGGCTAACTCAGAATTTTGATCTGGTGACTTTGGGAAAATAATTAACGTGGGAGGGGGCCTAGGTACCCTTCAATTTTTTGGTCAATTAAAAAGGGCACTAGAACTTTTTATTTCCGTTAGAATGAGCCCTCTTGCAAGATTCTAGGACCACTGGGTCGATACGATCACCCCTGGAAAAAAAAAAATCTCAAAGCCCCGCTCTCTACGCTAAAGTTTGACTCTTTCTCTCAATCCTACTTGACTCTATCTCTGTTCGTTTAAAGTTTTAATGCTGCTCCTTACTTTCAGTTAAAAAAACTGTTCATATTTATTTTTTCATTGTTTTTGTTTATAATAATGCTAGAAAGTCCTGCGCCCCCTTCATTGAATTTCTCTTCCTCCATGACATATTCCTCCAGGGAAAGATCCTCGCATAGCCCCCTCCCCTTAACCCCACCCAAAGCCAAAAAAACCGCTGAAAACGTCTGTACACTTCCCAATAGCCATTACTGTATGTAAACACTGGTCAAAGTTTGTAAATTGCAGCCCCTCCCCCAGGGACTGTAAGGAACTAAGTCATCCCAAAGACATGGTTATTATGGTTTTCGACTATGTTGAACAAAATGGCTATCTCAAAATTTTGATCCGTTGACTTTGCGGAAAAAATGAGCGTGAGAGGGGGCCTAGATGCCCTCCAATTTTTTTTGGTCACTTAAAAAGGACATAGAACTTTTCATTTCCGTTAGAATGAGTTCTCTTGCGACATTCTAGGACAACTCGGTCGATACGATAACCCCTGGGAAAAAGAAAAAAAAAACAAATAAAGACGCACCCGTGATCGATCTTCTGGGAAAAAATACGAAGTTCCACATTTTGCAGATAGGAGCTTGAAACTTTTACAGTAGATTTCTCTGATACGCTGAATGCGATAGTGTGATTTTCGTTAAGATTCTATGACCTTTAGGGGGTGTTTCCCCCTATTTTCCAAAATAAGGCAAATTTTCTCAGGCTCGTAACTTTTGATGTCAAAGACTAAATTTGAAGAAACTTATATATTTAAAATCAGCATAAAATCCGATTCTTTTGATGTATCTTTTAGTATCAAAATTCCGTTTTTAGAGTTTCGTTTACTATTGAGTCGGGTCGCAACAGTTTCAAACAGTTCGTTACCAAGAACTGTTTTAAATCCATCATGGACTGTAGAATGGTCTTACCAACTTGAATCTCCAATAAACAAAGATGATGATTTACAAGTGTGCTAGCTTTCATCTTCTGTTACTAGCTTATTGATAGCATATTATGGGTACTAATTACACTATTTGCATCTGCATAAAACAACAATTGTCTGCAATAACAAAAAAGAAAATTTAATTCCTTTTAGGTTTAACTAATACATAACAAAGTTTATATTGTTCTGAAAAGTCAAATGTACATTGAAATATTACAGGGAAGAACGAGAGGTAGTAGTTTTTGAAAAGCTCAAATTTAATAAATACATCCCTCCCTCCATTTTTTTTTATTCTGTTTGTAAAAAGTAGCGAAAATCCCTATGAAAATTTTCTTACGGTTTTTGTCATTCAGCTTTAGTCAAAAGTACCTAGTTAATTTCTATGTCTTAGTTTCTATGTTTTAATTTCTATCATTATATCTAAAAATCTCCACTTTTCCAGTTCGATGCTTATCAGTTAGGCTACACTGCCAAGCAGGATATGCATATTCAAATACAGGCAAAAAATATACTGTATATGCAGCTACGGAAAATATGATTTACAGGGCGTCAAATTTAATAAAATACCCAAATGAACATTAAAAACGTCAATAAGTAAATATGGGAAATGATCCTGAACTATATGGATCGGTATGGAAAGGATCGGTAAAAGGAAAGGATGATATGAGATATGGGAAATGATATGGGAAACGTCCAAAATTTTGATCACTAAACCTATTGTCAAACAGTTCGTGGTAACGAACTGCAGTAAGGAGCGACCCGGATCAATAGTAACCAAAACTCTAAAAAACGGAATTTTGATACCAAGAGCTACATCAAAAGAATCGCATTTTAATGCTGATTTGAAATATATAAGTTTCATCAAGAAAATTTGCCTGATTTTCGGAAAAGAGGCAAACATCCCCAAAAAGTATATTCACTAATGAAAATCAAACCATTGGATTCAGCATATAAGAGAAATTAAACAGTTCGTGGTAACTAACTTTAGTAAGGAGCGACTCGTCTCAATAGTAAGTGAAACTCTAAAAAAACGGAATTTTGATGCTAAAAGATACATCAAAAGGATCAAATTTTCATTCTGATTTTAAATATATAAGTTTTATCAAATTTAGTCTTACCCATCAAAAGTTACGAGCCTGAGAAAATTTGCCTTATTTTAGAAAATAGGAGGGAACACCTCCTAAAAGTCATGGAATCTTAACGAAAATCACACCACCAGATTCAGCGTATCAGAGAACCCTATTGTAAAAGTTTCAAGTTCCTATCTACAAAAATGTGGAATTTTGTATTTTTTGCCTGAAGGCAGATCACGGATGCGTGTTTATTTCTTTGTTAGTTTTTTTCCAGGGGTGATCGTATCGACCCAATGGTCCTAGAATGTTGCAAGAGGGTTCATTCTAACGGAAATAAAAAGTTCAAGTGCCCTTTGTATGTGACCAAAAAAATTGGAGGGCACCTAGGCCCCCTCCCACGCTAATTATTTTTACAAAGTCAACGGATCAAAATTCTGAGATAGCCATTTTATCAGCATAGTCGAAAAACCTTATAACTATGTCTTTGGGGATGACTTACTCCCCCAGCGTCTCCGTGGGAGGGGCTACAAGTTACAGACTTTGACCAGTGCTTACATATAGTAATGCTTATTGGGAAGTGTACAGACGTTCTCAGGGGGATTTTTTGGTTAAGAAGAGGGGCTGATAAGAGGGGGATATGTTGGGGGAACTTTCCATCGAGGAATTTGTCATGGGGGAAGAAAATTCCATGGAGAGTGCAGAATTTTCTAGCACTATTAAAAAAAACAAAAAAAAATAAATATGAAAAGGTTTTTTCAACTGGAAGTAAGGAGCAGCATTAAAACTTAAAACAAACAGAAACTATTACGCATATGATAGACTCACCTCCTCCTAATACCTCGCTCTTTACGCTAAACTATTTTTAGCAATTCTAACTATTTATTCTACGGCTTATGTGATTCAGGGGTCATTCTTAATTAATTGGGACAAAATTTAAGCTTTAGTATAAAGAGCGAGGTACTGACGAGGGGGTGAAACCCCTCATATATGTAATAAAAACTTGAGAATACAGTCCGTTACGTAAAAAAATTCCGTTACGTAAGCTAATTTATAAGTTACGTATATCTTTAACTAATCAAAACACTCGTAAAAAATTGAAATTTCTGGTTACCTTTTTAAGAAACCAAAAAATCGGAGGGCAACTAGACTCCCTCCCCCGCTCTTTTTTTCTCAAAACCATTCGATCAAAACTATGAGAAAGCTATTTACCCAAAAAAAAAAGTAATAAATATACTTAATTCATTTTAATTATTCCTCCACGGAGATCCAAAATCAAAACATGCGTTTGATTCAAAAACGTTCAGAAATTAAATAAAAAAAAATAGTTCTTTTTTTAACTGAAAGTAAGGAGCGACATTAAAACTTAAAACGAACAGAAATTACTTCGTATATGAAAAGGGCTGCTTCCTCATCAACGCCCCGCTCTTTACACTAAAGTTTTTTACTGTTTTAAAAAGAAGAGTTAAGAGAAAGAGTCAAAATTTAGCGTAAAGAATTGATGAGGAAGCAGCCCCTTTGATATACTAAGGAATTCCTGTTCGTTTTAAGTTTTAATGTCGCTCCTTACTTTCAGTTAAAAAAAAAACTTTTTTTTTAATGCTATAAAGGTACTATGGAGTTTGATCAATCCCCAGCAAAAAATTGACTTTACACAATATCCTTTGGATTTTCCTTTGGACTTTGTTGCATCGCTATTTCGTTTTTCATTTCTAAACACCAGCCCAATTATAGTCAACCTAAATATAAATAGAATTTATTAAAATTGATTAATTTTATTATGGTATGAGAAAGGATCATAACCCACCAGCTCACCAGTTTCTCTATTTCATATTTAAATATTACAGTATCTCCCCAAAGACATTCGATCAAAATTACATATTTCATTATATACTACACGTTTCATATAGGCCTTTACAGTAAACATTTGTTATTATGTGCACTTGTTGTTCAAATTCTTTCCCTCTTGGCAAAGTGGATTCAAGGATTCAAAGTGGTTTTTTAAATACAAAATCAAGCAATCATATGGAACATTTCAGAAGCTAATTATCACAAATTTATAACGAGTTATTCGTTATTGAATTCTTCTTAAAGTGACTGACAATTGCAAATTAACCTCTTATATAACACTCAAAAGGAATTAAAAGTTTTTCTTATTTTCAACATCAACGTTTCATCAAAGTATTAAAAAAGCGAAGTGATGTTTTTCAACATTTAAGTTTTAAGGTTCAACGTCCCTCAACATCCCTGAAAGTAATCACAAATGATGAATATGATCACAAGTAATCACATGAAAGTAATCACATGAAAGTAATCACAAATGATGAAATAGATGCAATAGCTGTTGCAGGCAGTCACAGTCATAATCGTAAGTTTTCGCAGTTTTAAGTAGTCACAGTCGTAGTCACAGTTTTGGTTTAGCTCAACATATCCATCAACATTACCCAAAATTTTGCCTGAATACCCTGACCCTTTTCTGACACACCCAGGATCAAACATTTCTTCCTTTTCTAATGATAAATCCTGCTGTAACAGATGCATAAATTGCTTAATTTACATTGCTTGTCCTTGAACCGTGGGGGCATGGTGTCCCCGGAGGTATAGCTATTAGATGTTGTGATTATTCTAAATGAAATGTTTTTTTTAAGATTCGTATCAGTACTAAGGATGCTAAGGTGGCCATCTGAAACGGCAAGAGTGAGGGGGGGGCGGTTGTTCTCCATTCCTTTTTCAATATCCACGACAGAATGTCTTTAAAGTTTCAACTTAGTATCCTCAGTTGTTCCTTAGATATTACAGTTGTGTCCTTTTAACGAGCCTCCTGCATTAGTGTGCTTCAATTTTGTTTGACATCCCTCATAATATTTTCTAAGAGTTTTACCTTAATATTCTTAGCCATATCAGAGACTCAAGATCAAACCTGACCCCTTTTCTTAATAACCAACCTTGAACATGAATAATAAGCATTTTATATACTTTTACAATACTTGATGATATCTCTGAAGGAAGGGGACCTAAGAAGGGAATCGGAGGGAGATTGGTTGCCTCTGACCACTTTGTAACATCTTGCTTAACATGCCATGAAAGTTTAAACTGAATACACTCATCAGTTCTTGCAAAATTTTAGATACCCCTTTTTGATAAACAGAATGAACATATTATCTTCATATTTATTTTAACTTGTCCCTCAAAACTCCCCGAAGCTTTGCCTTAGTACCACTAGCTTTTTTTTAACACAACTAGAGTCAAACTTCTCCCCTTGGAATTTATTTATGCAGGTATAAATTTTAACATGGCTCTTTACTATTCTTTGAAAAATTTATTATTTGGGAGTTTTTTTAATTCATTATGCAAGTGAAAGAAACTTACTTTACAAAAAAAAACAGTCCAAATTAACAAACATTTGGTTGAATTATCCTGCTATAATCAAAGAGTTCGTGGTAATGAACTTTAAGTAGGGAGTGACTCTGCCCCATAGTAACCGAAATTCCGCAAATAAAATTTTGAGAACAGTTGGTACATCAAAAGAATTGTTTTTTCTCGCTGATTTCAAATATGTAAAATTCAGTAAGTTAAATGTTACCCATCAAAAGCTACGAGCTTGAATAAATTTGCGTAATTTTGAAAAGGAGAAACAACCCCAGAAAGTAAAGCGATCTTAATGAAAATTATACCATCAGATTAATCATATCCAAGAACCGTACTGTATAGGTTTCAAGCCCCTATATTCAATTTGTTCTTCAATCCTTCCAACGTCTCGTTCCACGCCCATTTTTCCTCAAAGATAGTGGTTTGATTCAACATACACGAAAGGCCCAATGACTATGCCTGTGGGGATAACACAAACCCCCGCAGCTCCAGGGGAAAGGGTCGTGACTTATGCATTTTTTTTCAATTATTTACATACAGCATTTGCTATTGGGGGTGTGTACGAAGATTTTTTATGGGGGGGGGAATTTTGTGAGGGGATTCTCCACGGGAAAAACTTTCTGTGAGGAGCAAAGTTTAGCCATTTTTCCGAAGTTTCCCCATTTCCCACTTCTTTATTTTTCTAACCAAACATTTCGGCCAGGAATTTTCCAGGTGAATTTTTACACGCGGTGGGAGGGAGGGGACATCTTGACATGACTTAAAAAATGGTCCGAGGTTAAATATAATTTTTTGCAATTTAAAATAAGGAGCAACAATAAAACTTAAAACCATTTGAATTTAATCCGTACATGAGGGGGGTTGTTCCTTCCTTAGCCCTTGCAATTTACGGTAATATTTGACTTCTGTTACAATGCTTTAAGAAAGACTGCTGAAAAATAAGGACCATTGAATTCGAATGAAAAATATTGTTAAAGAATTTAAGACTGTAGCATAGAGAAGGGGTGGTGAAGGAGGGGCAGCTTCACTCATATCCGGAATCATTTCTGCTCTTAACTTTTAATGTTAAACGAGCTCCTTACTTTTGGTCGAAGAAACTTGTTTTGTATTCAGCCACTCTCGAAGTTCAACTGATCCACTCTACCCATCTCCCAGGTTTCAAATGACCAACAAGGGGGCTAATTACTTAAACAGTAGTCGCATACAAATTTGACACAGATAGGAGATCAAACGCAATGCAAAATTATTTCAGGTCAGAAAACTCAACAGAGTAATGACGTGAGCGATATTAGCTCAACCTTGCCCAACTGTCAAACTACATTTTGACACTTCTCGTCATCTTCTTATATTTTCCAATACCTATACCTCTACTTTGGAGTTGGCCTGACGTTCCTGATGTAGTGATTTTGGCGTTTTATTTTAACAGATATAAAAAAGTTTGGTGAATGTTTTGATCTAATCAAATCTTAAAGCCGACATTTTTTTTATAATTCCAAAATAATTATAAAACCCGTTTCGGGTTTGCATTCTAGATTGCTACACTTGACACTGTTGTTGTGGGGTATCAAAAAATAGAGCAAAAAATGTTGTATTCAACAATCAGAAAGTCTGCAGTACCTTCAAATACTTTACATATTTGTGTTCCGAAGTCAAAAATTCCCCTCAAAAGACTAGATGCAGCTGTAATCGGAGCGCGTGAGATTACATAAATTAGACCAAGGGACTAACCGCTCGGATTGTTCTTGAGCGATTCAGTGAAGTATTAGTTAGTTGTAACTGGCTAAAAATAGAGTCTGGAGTATAAGTAGCGTGCAGACACCAAACTGTCGGTTAAGAAATATATATAAGAAATTATATTTTATAAGTAATTACAAGAAGAATTGCTAAGGATAAACTACACCTAATCGTAATCTTGAGTGAGAAACTCCTTAAGTTCAATCTTCTCATGTTTATTTAGTTGAAGCGACGAAGAAAACTGACAACTTTGTCTTTGACCGAGTTGCCGCCTCTGAAAAAGAATTGACTAGGGAGTAAAATACTTGGACTTCCGCTAGGCCTTAAGGGCGCTGGGAGAAAGAAAGGACTCTTCATGGGTGCCAACAGAAAATTTTCTAGTTGGGGCCAAACACTAACATGTCAGTGTTGGTTGGGTGACAGGGAATATATTTCAGGAAATTTTCTGGTAGAAATAAGATTATTTTTAAACACTTTTAGAAAAAAATCTCAAATAAAATGAGCAATTAAATAGCACGAAAAATGAAACAAAATACAGTAAATTTCAAACGACAAGGATTCCTGGTAAAAGTATCAATTTATTTCATCAATAATATATTTAATTATTATGCATTTAATCTTAAAAGAAAGTCAAACTCAAACCAAACTTACAGAAAGATTTATTACTTCCGTAGATTACAACAAATATAGACTCGTCTTTAGGAAATTTTCTACGCCTTAGAATAATTTCCAGAAGAAGCATAGATGCTCAAAAATCATCTTGCCTGCATAGATCCCACCATTTGATTTTGTAACGGCCATGTAAAATGTACCTCTTTCAAAACAGGACAATTCCACCCTCGAAATTAAATCCCTTATATATTCAGACATTAAAAAAATGGAATGACGAAAGAAAAGCAAAATTTAAACTAACTATCCAGCTGTCAAATTAACCCTCTTTGTTTTTATTGTCCTATTTAACTAAATTAAATGAACAGGTTCAAATAAAATTTTGTCATAAGAGAATCCTATCAAATAGTTTTTGATGAAAAAAAAAAAAAAAAAAAACTGGAAGTAAAAAGTGACTTGGACCATTATTCACCGAAAGTAAAAATGGAATTTTTCTGACTATTGCTACCTTGGCAGTGTTGGCTTTTTATGCTGATTCTAAATATATAAAAAAAAATTAGCTATTGTTACCCACCCAAAACCAAAACCCTGTGAAAATTTGCCAGATTATTGAAAAAAGGGGAAACACCCGCAAAAAGCAGGCGATCTTATTGAAAATCCCTTTATTAGATAAGGCATATCAGAGAACCCTACTTATTCCTAACTGTGGAATTTCGCTTTTTTTCAGAAGAAACATCTTCGATGCATGTTCATTCGTTGAGGTTTTTTTTCCAGGGGTGATTGTATCAAACCAAAGGTCCAAGATAATTTGGAGGGAGCTCATTCAAACGGGAATTTAAAGCTCGTTTTAAGTGACCATAGAGACTAGGTCTGGGGAAAGTATTGTTTTCTGTCATTTTAGGACACCAAACTACGACATTATTCTAAAGAGGACGAATTTGCCATCAATTTAAAATTCTGGAAAACTAATTGATTTGAAAGTATCAAAAACTATATTTTAGATTTCCTAGTTGCAAAAGAAGTTAGGCCGCACAGTGGCAGTACTGGATTCAACCAAGTTGATTCACTTGGTAATGTATTTGTAATGAATGTATTTGGTCATGTATTTTTGGAAAATGTGTTTTTCCTTGGTAATATATTTGTAATGAAATTAGGCTACGTTTGGTGACTGTAATTGCGCATCAGCTATTATGAGAGGGGGTGAGTAATTGTTTAGGTTAACGGTAGGGTAAATTCCTTAAGAACATTTTAATGGGCAAACTGCTTAGTCTTCATGAGGTTTAAGCTAAATGTTGAAAGAGGTAGGGCAGGAGTAGGAATTAATTAAAATGTTTCTGTATACAGCTAAATTGTTACATTTCCATACCTACCAGCACAGATATGGAACAGGTAAGGCAGGCCATCATCAGCTGCACCAGAAAATTTAGCAATAAGAAAATCTGTTTGTAGAGGTTGTGATGGCTTCAGTTATGTAGAAAATCAAAAGTCTCAAAGAATTGCCATCCATACTAACAATAATACTCCTTTTCATCCAATCAAAATTCTTTAGTAGTAATATTAACAAAGAATTCTTACCGAAATTATTATTCACCGCCAATTTTTTAAGTATATTCAAATAAATAAAGACGAAGACTACACTGCCTTTCCATCACAAACACCAAAAACAAGAAGAACAATACGGAATTTTTTAAGACAGTGGGAAAAAAATTAGAATTAATATTCTAATTTGTACTAAATGCAACTTTGTTCAAAATTCTTATTCCTACATCACAGCTGAACTAGACTTTATCAGGGACATACTTTTTGGAAATGGGTATCCTCTTTTATTTATTAATAATACAATTAACCATAGAGTGAAAAGACAATCCCATAAAATCAACAATAATTTATCATGTGAGAATCCCGATAAACTCCAAAACACAATTTACCTCCCATATATCCCAAAAATCACTAGAAATCTTAAAAAAGTATGCACACAAAATAATCTGTATACTGTATTTACCAATAATTTGAAAATCATAAATCTCCTATTTTCTGGTAAAGATAAGACTCCAGTAACTCGCCAAAGAGGTGTCTATCAAATACCATGCGACTGTGGCAAATTCTATCTAGGGAGAACCCAACAGAACCCACCAACCAATTTTGAGAAACGCCTACAACAACATAAAGATGATATCACCAAAGCTCTGAATTCTAATATTACTTCTGTTTCTTTTGATTCTGCTTTAAGCAGCCGTGTTTTCGAAAATCCTAGCCACAAAATACTTTTTGAAGAATCCGCCATTATTAGCAATGATCTAGGCATAAAGCAAGTAGTTCGAGAAGCAATTGAAATCAGACTTAAGATTAATAATATTATTTCCTTAAATAGGGATTTAGGAGAATATTTACTGAATGCTCTATAAATAAATTTAATTAAAAATGACCTTACGAAATATTATAAAAAACCAATGTATATTAACACAGAACCAGTCACAAATAGACCTATAAGATCAGTAGCGAAAAAAGCTAGGCTGGCATTTAAACGTGTTTTTAAATCATTTTCTTTCGTTTCAATGAATTCCCTCGTTTCATAACAATTTATTTATCAGTCCTGGTTGAACTTCGCTGAGGTAAGGATGCTGGGACTGTTTTAAAAAACTATTCATTTTAGTTTTATTTATTTTATATTCTTGTAAGTTGTTTTTTCTTATTTGTATTGCTGAGGACGGCCCTTGGACATAGGGCCGAAATATTCATTCTAATTTGTTTCCCAATGTCTTAAAAAATTCCCTATTGTTCTTCTTGTTTTTGGTGTTTATATTCGAATATTATCAAAAATTAATATTGCAAAGTCAAACGTAGGACGGTTCTAATCAACGTACAGTTACTGATTTACACATTTTAAAAACAATTATTCAGGGATTTAAGGGACCGGTACCTCAAATTATATCTTAGTTAGACCTGGGTACAATCAGAAATTAAATATAAAGAATTTAATCAGGAATTAAATAAAAAAAGAGCTTTTCAAATGAAAGCAAGGAACAGATTTGAAACATATTTGAATATATTTTTCTTGATATGAAGGGGACTGTCTCCTCTTTAGCTCCTAACTCTTAACAGTGAAGTTTGGGTTTTCTCAAGTTTCTTAAGAAAATTTGTAATTGAAAATATAAGATTTTCTAAAGCACTAAAAACTTTTTTTAATGAGCAAGGGGCGGAGAAGGGGCCAGTCCCCCTTATACACACACAGTAATTTATATTTTTTTAAGTTTTAAACTTTCTCCTTACTTTATTTAATTTTTTTTCTATTTGTTTAATTAGATATCATGAAACTTTCAAGTCTTAGGAATAAAATGCTTTTGCTAAATAATAAAAAAAAGATCAATATCTCAATGATCTCTGTTCGAATTGTGATTGTTAATCAAACAGTTTGTGGTAACGAACTGTAAAGAGCAACGTAGCTCAATAGTAACCGAAACTTTAAGAAACGGAATTTTGATACCAATAGATATATCAAAAGAATTGGCTTAATATGCTGATTCCAAATATATAAGTTTCATTAAGTTTAGTCTTACCCATCTAAAGCTGCGAGCCTGAGAAAATTTGTCTGATTTTCGAAAAAAGGAGGAAACACCCCTTAAAAGTCATAACAATCACACTATCGAGTCCAGCGTATCAAAGAATCCTACTGTAGAGGTTTCAAGCTCATATCTGCAAAAATGTGGGATTTTGTAATTTTTGCCAGAAGCAAGATCACGGATGCGTGTTTATTTTTGCACATAATTATATACTGTATAATTATGCGAAATTATATTTTCCTTATTAAGGGTAAGAATTTATTGGCAGGCCGCCAACAATGGGGCAGCACACATTTTTTCCATAGTTTTCCCTATTCAACTCTTTTTCCTTTGGTTTCCTATTAATTTCTTCATGGTCCCAAATTTCAAGGGGGGGGCTATGACCCTCTGCCCTCCCTACCAGCGCCCATGGGACTCTTCCCAAAGTTGTGACCTATCTAGATCGCTTTTTATTCACATCAGAAAATATCAGTTTGCCAATTAAGTTAGGGGAAATTGAGTTTCCCTGTTTTTTTTTTTAAGAGTTGATGTCTCTAGATTGGGTTGGATATTTGATTGAATTTTTTTTCAGGTTAGGTTGAGTCTCTTGAAGGTGCGAATACGATATGCTCAAAAAGTTTTTTATGTATTTGTTTCATTTTTGTTTTTTTCCATGTTTTTCCTGGCCATAGATTCTTACGGACGAGACTATGTTGAAGTGTTTTTGTTGTAAATTTATTAATGAATACATTAATATGTATCATAACTCTGAACTTAAAAAAAATCTCCCAATTTTCAGAAAAAATATGGAACTGGAATTGCATTATAACTCTTCCAGGAGGATATTTGAATGAAGCGTCTTTCTTCGAAGATTATTCCGATAATATTTATTTCTCTCGCGGTTTTGATATGCAAAATATACATAAATAGTTTAGTTGAACAATAAAATTATACTTTTAAATATTTGTAAATTTATCAAATAATAAAAATCTAATAAATATTAAAATGTAGATACATTATTTTTTTGGACACCCGATATTGATTTAAGTTTTCGTGTTACAATTATTAGTTCAAAGGTAATCTGCTTGTGAAGTGCAAAGACAATTTAGAAGTGAAACTTGAAACCAGGTTACCGTCACTAGAATTAGAGAAAAGTTTGAAGATGATAGAACTTTAATAGCATTTTCACTTTTTCAGCTGCATTTTATAATAATCTGTCTGCCTTCGAAGTTTAACTTTGTCAGCTGTTTAAAGGTATTAATCTGCAAGATTAACAAAATAAAATAGTTAAACAACAAAATCATACTTTTAAAAGTTTTAAATCTTTTAAATAACAAAACTATGGTAAATACCAAGTTTAAAAATATTTAAAACGCAGAAACACTGTTCTTTTTTCACCAACCATTGAATCCTCCTAAAATAAACTGTTAATGTTTAAAAATCTTTAGATCTTAAATGATCGTTAAATGATCTGTTATCTTAAAACGTATCTTATAATCTTTTAATGTGTAACTTTAAATGAGGCTATCGTGCAAAAAGATTGTTGTTCATACGGCTAAAAAGAAGAGATGGGACTACTTGTAATGGATAAAATAGACTCATTGCCACTTCAACAAAATACTCTGCCAGTCAATTTTGTGCAGTATATATATATATATAGAGAGAGTTACTAGAAAAAGTTTTAACAATGTTTTATTATTGAAAAGACATAGAAAAGGTTAAGACGCCAAAGTCATTTACTAAGGCTTTGCAACAAAGAATAAATCAACCATAACACACAAATACATTGATCAATTGTCAAAATTGCTCTGATTTTTATTGTTCACTTCTACGTTATTGACAAGCATATTGTGAAAGCTAGGAAATATCTCTGCTGTCAAAATAGTTTTTTCAGGCAGAGGGCTTTTTAGGACAGATTTACATAAATGAAACTAGCTTCCACAACAATGGCCTCATATCAACACATCTTCCATTCTATACTGCAACTCTGAACCGTCCTAAGACCCTCACTTCTATATTATCTATACTGTTGGACATATCCCGTCTTTTACGGTTTGGTTTCTTTGCTTGCCTCCAAGGAGGAAGTGTTCTATTCTTGTTAGGCTTGGCAGTGAGATAACCATGGAAAGCATGGTGAATGTTACATTGTGGCCTTGAATCATTTGGTTGACACTGGATATTGGTGGAATGTGGTGTAGTGGGGGGTTTTGGTTTGTTAACGAGAGGGGATGTGACTTTACATTGCGGTCTAGAGTCTCTTCTTTTACAGGGGCAATCAGGACTTACAGGATCGGAAATACCACACACTTTAGGTGTTGTTGTTGGCTTTGGACATCTCCGGTCCTGATACTCTGTTGTGCAAATTATGGGGCATTCAAGTCTTGGGTCACCAGGGACACATGGAGTACGGGTGGTAGTTGTAAGTTTGGAACAACGTTCATCTTGGTACTGGAAGTTACACACAACTGGGCATTCAGGTCTTGGGTCACCAGGCACACACGGAGCACGGGTTGTAGTTGAAGGTTGGGGACAACGCTCATCTTGATACTGCAAGTTACATACTATTGGACATTCGGGTCTCGGGTCACCAGGAAGACATGGAGCTTGGGTTGTAGTTGTAGGTTTGGAACAACGTGGATCTTGATATTGAGCAGTGCATACTATTGGGCAGTCAGGTCTTTGGTCTCCTGGGACACATGGCTTTTCAGTTGTAGTGGTTGTAGTTAGCTTTGGGCACCTTATATCAGTATATGTTTCGGTACAAATGATTGGGCATTCCAGTCGAAGATCACCAGGGACACAAGGAGAAGAAGTAGTAGTTGTAGGTCTTGGACATCGAATGTCTTGATACTCATTATTGCAGACTATCGGGCAATCAGGTCGCACGTCACCCGGTCGACAAGGGCTATTAGTTGTTCTAATAGCTGTTGTTACAGTTGTAGTTGGCCTGGGACATCTTTCATCTGTATATTTTTCATTACAAATTATCGGACACTGGGGCCTAGAATCACCAGGAGCACATGGTTTTTCTGTAGTTGTAGTCGGCGGGCACCGGAAATCAGTAAAAATTGAATTACAAATAATAGGACACTCATCTCGGAGATCGCCTGGTCCACAAGGTCCGGGGGTAGTAACTGAAATAAAAGGAACTGTAATTGTGGTCAAACATTGTGGCCGTGGATCACCTATGACGCAAGGTCTTACGGTTGTTGTGGTAGGAGTACATCTTACGTCAAAAAACTCTTGTGTACATATAACCGGACATTCCGGTCTTTCATCTCCTTGTAAGCAAGGAGCAATGGTAGTTGGTAAAAGAGTGGTTGTTCTGATCGTTGTTCGGCATTGCGGTCTGATATCACCTGGCCTACAAGGACTTGCTTCGAGGGAGGGTATGTTGATTGTTGGGTTTTCGACTGGACTTATTCCATTACCACTACAGGTTTCACATCCCCCTTTGCATAATTCAACTTCACATCCAATAAAGACGTCCATTTTATCAGGGAATGTAAAAGCGTTCATTATGCTTATGTGAACATGTTTATCTACCGTTGATGACTTGTCAAACTGAAATGCACCAAGAAGTTTTGTTTTCAAAGGGCATCCCAGATCATCTGTCAGTCTTATGCTTGTTGTGGCTAATGCATTTATATCTCTTGAATCGTAAGCATAGCAGTTGCGAATTTGGCTGTCAAAACCACTCGGATTATACACTTCGATGCAAACAGACATCGCATCTCCAATCTTCACAATATCTAGAATTAAAGAAAGCAAGGTCATAGTAACAGAATAAATTATTTAAAACACTTAAAAGGCAAGTTAAGATAAATTATTGTAAATAAGAAAGTTCAAGATCAAGAAAGGTCAAAATAATTTAGATAATTGTGGAACCAAAGCAAGTTATTCACTTTACATTTTATTCCTCTTTTCCCGGTTCGGGAAAATTCTGAAAAAAAAAGATTGTGGGTTATATTCATTTTAATTTATTGAATAATAAGCAAAATACATGTGTCTCTTTTTGCTACTCAAATCAAAACTCGTCGCATTTCATAGCCACCGTAGGGCAACTCAGACGCAAAAGCTGTAAACAGGCAAGAAATAAACAGGCCATACTAGTCGCGCCAGAGACATCGGCTTTGGGTAGTTTAGAGACCAAGAAATTCCCAGAAAGAAGCTTCAGCTTGTAGATTTATCCATAATGGAATAGTAGCAGAGAAAAAAAGAGGCAATGACATATAAGCATGCCTTTATACTAGTCAAATGTTCGATTGCAGGACAGCCGTACAAAAAAACTGTATCAAAAATTATAAATTTCCTTGAAGTGTTGCAAATGTTTTAGCTGTGCACTAGAACCAACATTGATAAAAACAAGAGCTAAGAGCTCATATGACACTTGTGACGAGGTCGGAAGAGCCAAGAGCTCATATGGTATGAGCTCTAGCAAAATTCTAAGAATCATTAGATTGCTTTAAAAGGAAAATCAGAGGCTTAATGCCGGTCGGGATTTAAAATAAGAGCTCTGAGTCATGAGGTCCTTCCAAATATCAAAATTCATTAAGATCCGATCACCCACTCGTAAGTTAGAAATACCACAATTTTTCTAATTTTTCCTCTCCCTTCAGTCTCCCAGATGGTCGAATCGGGGAAAACTACTTTATCAGGTCAATTTGTGTGGCTCCCTGACATGCCTACCAATTTTAACGTCCTAGCACGTCCAAAAACACCAAACTCGCCAAAGCAGTGAACCCCACCACGTAACTCCCCCAAAGAGAGCAGATTCAGTCCGGTTACGTCAATTACGTATCTGCGACATTTATAAGCGTTTTCCAAGATTTCCGGTTTTCCCCTCCAACTCCCCCGAATGTCAACAGATCTCGTCGTGATTTAAAATAAGAAATCTGAGACATGAGTTCCTTCTAAATATCAAATTTCATTAAGATCCGGTCACCTAATCTTAAGTTAAAAATACCTTAATTTTTCTAATTTTTTCAAATTAACAACCCCCTGCTCCCCCAAAGAGAACGGATCC
This sequence comes from Artemia franciscana, assembly GCF_032884065.1. Lineage (NCBI taxonomy): Eukaryota > Metazoa > Arthropoda > Branchiopoda > Anostraca > Artemiidae > Artemia > Artemia franciscana. Next base: position 14,467,156 of record NC_088864.1, read on the forward strand.
GTATCAGTTATGTGTATCTCGTATCTATACGTTGTGCTTATTCTATCCATCAAGTTTAATCCCGATCTCTCCACTCTAAACATTTTCAAGATTTTCGGTTTCCAAGATTTCTGTTTCCCCCCTCCAGCCCTCTATATCCCCGGATCCAATTCGAATTAAAAATGAAGCATATGAGACATAAGATTCTTCTATATATCGAGTCTCATTAAGATCCGATCACCCATTCGTAAGATACCTTGATTTTCACGTTTTCCAAGAATTCTGGTTTCCTCCTCCAACTCTTTTCAATCTCACCGGATCTGGTCGGGATATAAAATGAAAGTTCTAAAGCGCAAGATCCTTCTAGATATCAAATTTCATTAGGATCTGATCACTCGTTCGTAAGTTACAAATACGTCATTTTTTCTATTTTTTCCGAATACCCCTCCCCCCAACTCCACCAAAGAGAGTAGATCCGGTCTGGTTATGTCAGTCACCTATCTTGGACTTGTGCTTATTCTTTCCACCAAGTTTTTACCCGATCTCTCCGCTTTGAGCGTTTTCCAAGATTTCCGGTCTCCCCCCCCCCCCTAATGACACTGGATCCGGTCTGGATTTCAAATAACTGATTTCAAATAAGAGATTTCGAGGTCCTGAGTTTTGAGGTCCTTCTAAACATGAAATTTCATTGAGATACGATCACTCTTTCGTAAGTCAAAAATACCTTACTTTTTCTATTTTTTTCTAGAATTAACCCTCCCCCAACTCCCCCAAAGAGAGCAGATCCGTTCCAGTTATATCAATCCGTATCTAGGACTTGTGCATATTTTTCCCACCAAGTTTCATCCCGATCCGTCCACTCTAAGCGTTTTCCAAGATTTTAGTCCCCCCTCAATTCCCCCCGATGTCAACAGATCCATTCAGAATTTAAAATAAGAGCTTTGAGACACGATATCCTTCCAAACTTCAAATTTCATTAAGTTCCGATCACTCCTTCGTAAGTTAAAAACACCTCAGTTTTTCAAATTTTTCAGAATTAACCCCCCCCCCCAACTCCCCTAAACAGAGCAGATCCATTCCAGTTATGTCAATCACGTATCTAGGACCTCTGCTTATTTTTCCCACCAAGTTAATCCCGATCTCTCCACTCTCAGCGTTTTCCAAGATTTTAGGTTCTCCCCCCTCCAACTCCCCTCAATGTCACCGGATCTGGTTGGGATTTAAAATAAGAGCTCTGAGACACGGTACCCTTCCAAACACCAAATTTCACAATGATCCCATCACCTGTTCGTAAGTTAAAAATACTTCATTTTTTTTTACTTTTTCCAAATTAACCGGCCCCCACTCCCCCCCAGATAGTCTAATCGGGAAAACAACTATTGCCAATTTAATCTGGCCTGGTCCCTGATATGCCTGCCAAATTTCATCGTCCTAGCTCACATGGAAGTGCATAAAGTAGCAAAACCGGGACAGACCGACAGAACATGCGATCGCTATATGTCACTTGGTTAATACCAAGTGCCATAAAAAGAGAGTAGGCTCATTTTGCACATCCTATTTTATGTATATACTTAAAATAAGCATTACAAAAATCCGATTTTGGTTCAAATGTGCGCATCGACGACTAAAGAATAAAGACATACAAGCAAAGAAGGAAAAAATAATATTAAAAAAAATGTTACGTCAGAGAGACTTGAAGAAAATCTGTCGTTTTAAAAGTAGTTTTAAAAGGGAATGTTAAGGTGCGTCTTTGAATATGTTATTATTTTTAGCCTTTTGGAGAAAAAGGAAAATATATAGGGATGGTAGGTAAAAGGAAACCATGGTAGGAAAAGGTCTGATGCATGAGTGTAGAAATGAGGTGTGTTTCATATGATTGTGTCAGGGAGAAATATTGAAGGATTTAACGACATTTTTAGACTTTTGACACATAACGAGCAAGATTTCATTCGGGGTGAAAATTAAGATTAATATTAAGCAACCAGGAATATTCCATAAGGTAGGTATAAAGAACGTAAATACTTTGTAATGAACTAATATTCGGAAAAAATTCGGAAAAAGAAAGTTTTTCAAAGAAAAGTAAAGAACCATGTTAAAACCTAAGACAAGCGGACATGTGGTCTGATTACAATTCAAACTTAAAACGAATAAGAATTACTATCAGCTAAACATAACAGATATTAAACAAAATAGATAGTCTTATTAAATACAAAGATAACATATTTTCATATACATAATAGTGCATCCTAAAACGAACAAAAATCAAAATCAATAGTCCATCAAATCTAAAACGAACTGAAATTACGATAAATAAGAATGTTTAGAGCTATCATCCCCAAAACCTTTTAAAGGTTATAGCTTTATTTACGCTTTACTGAAAACAATTTGTGTTTTGAACAGTTGTGTTTTTTATTTTTCATAACATAATTAAAAACACAATAACAACAAAATAGCAGGGCCAATCAAGGCATACAAAAAAGAGTGGTGCTACTTCCCCCTTCTGCCCTACCTTCTAAACGGCTTGACTGCCATTTATATTTCAGTGAAAACAATAAGTGATGTGAACAATGTTATTTTTATTTATCAGAACATCAACAATAAAAGAAAGAAAAAAATAAAATCACAACAAAATAGTATAAAAAAAAACAGTATAAGTGACGCAATATTATAGTCTGTCCTTCCAGCACTTTTATCATTATTTAGTAAACAGGATATTTCTAATTACTTGAGCAAAACTTCTCAAAGGGAAAAGAAGTTAACAATTAAAATAGGATTCCTGATCAATTTTCCAAAAATCTTTCTGTCAGATTTTGGGAAAGATATTTGTTTTTTAATGCCTCCCTCAATATTTTTTGGATATTAAATATTACTTGTTGTGGTATTTGGAGCAATAACAAACCTTGTAGTGCTTATAATCTCATTTTTCTGTGTCATCACCCTCAGTTTTATTTAATAGTTTCACCATTGATTAACTGATAATAGATTTAAAATATTTTGTCATTAAATACTCATAATAATTAAATTTGGTTCTTTCTCGTAATCATAACTTGGAACTAAGCAAAATCTTACACGTCTACCTTTTCTGCTAAATTAGTTTACCAGACCTCGGTACATAAATGGACTATTGGCAATATGCCTCGTGTAATCTGTAGAGAGATTTTGCTATTTTTGACCATTTTGTTTAGAATTCATGTATTGACATTATCATTCAAATATATCTGGGACCATGGACACATTCAGGAGCATAAATGGAAAAAAAACAGGATTGGGTATCATTAACCCTTGTTGCTTTTAAAACTGATAATGAGTCTCAAAATTCAAATTTAATTAGCTTCTTTCCCAGCTTCCTATAATGCACTCCAAATTATAAAGATGGGTTAAATATCAGTAATAATACACACGAGGAATATCCCTTTTTGACATATCTACACTACTGCACATACCCTGATTAAGTACTTGTAATAAAAACAATAATACAAAGAAAAACAAAAACAAAGTTGAAAAAAGCACCCTAATAGCCGTCATTTAAGGATTCAATCGACATTAGGATAAGGTTATGTGGTTGATGCTGGAATATCAGGAATTACATTTACCTTGTATTGGGCTAACATTTGGCCACTCTCCATTCAGAAGCTTCATCTTGACGCTGATGCTTCCAACTTCTGCTGGGAAGGATATCTCTTCAAAATCCAGCATACTAACCTTATAGCTTTCCAACACTGTTGCACCAGATGGGATTGTTTCTGAAACTTCACAGATAATTTTTCTCGATGAATCCCAAATTTCTTGGACAATGCCATCTCCCTGAATGACTATGAGATTCTCGAAAGCTTGCCTACCATTCCTCCTCACAGGGTTTGTCCCACAGTCGTTTATTGGTATGGTAAACTGGAACTTGTCATTTAAAGATTGGTATACATATCTACAAAAAGTTTTTGAATATTTAAGTCATTCCAATAAACAATTTATTAGCTTGAGAAGCTGCATTGAAGAAGTGTGCTGTGAAAAAAATTAATAAGCAAATAATTTGTTATGGAAGCTGACAAAATGAACAAAATGTTTTACCAAATATTCTAATGAGATAAATTATGAGAAAATACGACTTTACTGATAAAAACAGACAACTCTAATTATTTGGAGTTCATTAAAAGACTTGAATGAAAAGACTAGGTCTATCTGTTTTTTAGGGGAGAGGGAACGAATTAATATCGAAAGATTGAGATATTATGGTTGAGGCAAATCCTCATATTAAATCGTAATCATAAAATTAACTATAAGTTCTTATAGAAATCTCTTTAGATTTTTTTTTTAGTCTTGCAAAATCGATGGGTCGTTTTCTAAATGTCAATCAAACTCATTATGGGTCAGATTTATGTGCATGTACGTGAGAAGTAATTGAAAAGTACAAAGAAGTACAAACTGCCTAGTCAGAAGTACTAAGAACAGTGAATTTGATTGCTTGAATTGGTTTGAGCAAAAATCTACATAACATTATGTATATGCCAAAAAGTTAGGAAGAAATGGGCTTTTTTCTTTTTAGTTATACAGTTTTTGGCTGTAGACAGCTTCGAATTAAAGAAGAAACTGTGTGAGAAATAAACAAAAAACCTTTGGCACTTGACACTCTAAGAAGGAATAGCTTTGCTTTGAAGGTGTAGTTGGCTTTGGGAAGCAACAGATTGTTAATGTTTGAGTTTTCACGGCCGAAAAACGATGCCAAACTCAATGAATTAGTTACACTTATCTATTTTAATAGTCAACGTGGCAAAACTGACAAATATTTGCCACTGCCCTGAAAAACTGTTAATTTTTCTAACAGCCAAAAAAAAAACATAAGAAATCACGGGTTTCAGGTATTAATGCTTGCCCAGGAGACTAAAATTTTTTAAACTGTTTTTATTTCGCTGTCCTCGGTGCTTCAAGGCTATTATGTGATTTGGATTGCCTATTATATTAAATGGTGAAAATGTAGAATATGAATTCATAAATGACTTGAAATTGGTCTAAATATGGGTCCAGGAAGTCAAAATTATTTCTTTTTTGATGACCTTTGTACTTCAAGGCAATTGTGTGATTCGGATTGCCTCTAGTATTAGATGGTACAAATGTGGTATTTAAATCCATAAATAACTTAAAATTGGCTTAATATGGGTCCAGGAAGCCAACATTATTTTTATTTTGATGCCCTCGGTACTTCGAAGTTATTGTGTGATTTGGATTGCCTATAATATTACATGGTGCAGATGGTGGCATTTAAATCAATAATTGACTTCAAATTGGCTTAATATGGGTCCAGGAAGCCAACATTATTTTTATTTTGATTTCCTTAGAACTTCAAGGCCATTGTGTGATTCGGATTGCCTCTAATATTAGATGCTGCAAATGTGGCATTTAAATCCATAAAGGACAATGGCTAAACTATCCACCATGTGTTTTGGTCTCAGCGTTTGTATGGACCGTCTTATCCCACTTATTACCAAAATGGTTTTCCATCCATAAAGGACAATAGCTAAACTACCCACCATGGATCACCATCCATCCATAAGAGGAGTATTAAAAACTAGGTAAAAATAAAATGAAGTATTCAATACAGAAAAAGAATCCAAAATATGTCATTCAATGTTTAAAGAAATGTTAGAAGCAAGTGCAAACAGGATCTTTTCAGACACTCCCCTGTTGCTACAGTACGATAATTCATGTGCACCCCCCTCGATTTTGTAAAATACCTTTCTTGGGATATTTTCATTGTGAAATGTTCTTTATTTGCTATTTTCATTGAAGAGAGGGGCAAATATTCCCCCTAGATTTAAAAAAATAAATTTAGCTCTTCGATAATTCATGTGCACCCCCCCCCCTCGATTTTGTAAAATACCTTATTTGGGATATTTTCATTGTGAAATGTTCTTTATTTGCTATTTTCATTGAAAAGAGGGGCAAATATTTCCCCTAGATTTAAAAAAATAAATTTGGCTCTTCGCTCAATGTTCATGAATTAAAACCTGTAAGCAAGAGACGTCGCTATGTAAATTTTACTCGCATTTCTAATTAGCTGTAAAGTTTTTGAAGTTTTTTTTTTTTTTTTAGAACACTTCTAAATAATGAACCAATTGCATAATTGACTGGTAAATGCTTCAATGATACATTTCTTACTGGTATATAAGCTATTGGCTATTATTTATTTTTAAGAAACTTATTAGCTAGACAAGCTAATTTTTCATTTGTCCGATTGGAAAATGGGGTTCAATTATAATTACAACATAACCATGTTTTCTTTAGATATTCATACAGAAACTCGGTATGTGCCTCAGGATGATGTTAAAAACCGTACTTGATCAAATGCCGTCGAAAGACAAAAATAATAAATGAATAAATGTATATAAAAGAATAAATGTACAAAGAATATTGTAACTATAAGAAAAGAAGAATATAAAGAATAAATGCAAGGGAAATTCATCTCTTATAGTAATTAGAGAGTGGAGGAAAAAGTTCAAAATAAAAAAATTTAATGTTTAAAATCAACATCTTTCATTTAGCGTAACAGCTTTCAAAGATTTTGTAATACATCAGTAATTGGTCAAGCGAATGAATCTTGCTGTGGTATGTATACGTTTTAAACTGTTTTACCAGCAAAATGTTATAATAGGAAATTGTTATATTTCCAAACATACCAAGTCAATTACATTCCACTAGGCTCAGAGAGAGAACAAAAAACGACGCAAAGCTGGAAAAACCGCCGATCCACTTATCCAAGAGGTACCTGAAGTCATTTGGTCCGTATTTCGTAAATTATTATAATGGTGACTTGAAAAATAGTTGTTAATAAACCATGTGTGCATAATTTAATTTTTTTAGGTGTTTTTAAATTGTTTTTGACCTCCGCTGTATTTTTTTAATTGACAAGAATATTAAGGCAAAATAAAGTGAATTTGAATTTGAATATTGCACAAAATTTATAAATGTAAATGACGCCGTAACGTCGGCAATGAGGGGAGGGGGGAATTAATGCTAGGTTTTTCTTCTCACTCAATTGGACTATCTGTCTTGGCTTTTTCTACAATTAGCCATGACTTGATGCCCACAACTATTCTATTTTAATTCAAAAATCAAAAATTCAAAAAATAAAAAATCGTTGATATTTGAATTAAATTGGAATAGTTGTGGGCATCATTGTAGAAAAGTGGCTAATTGGAGAAAAAGACGAGACAGATAGTCCAATTGAGTGAGAAGAAAATCATGGCATAAAATCCCCCCTCATTGCTGACGTTACCATCTCCCCCTTGTGCTACGTCTCTCATGTCACTCCACAATGCCAAACTAGAGACAACTATATTCGGTAAAATTGATAATACGATATTATATTTTTAACAAATAGTAAATTTGATAGAGTAGTTGTATTGTATTGTATTATGTATAATCTAATGCAGATCGTGATTTTAGACATATTGATTACTTTCTGCCTAAATGATACTTGCCATCTTCTTTCTGGAGGATTAGGTCAGTACATTCCTGGTTTAAGTCAATTTGTTTCAATATAAGGGATGTGTGTGTTCTGTATAACTAAGTTAAATTGTTGTTCTTTTACAAAGTTTTAAAGAGAAATGAAATACCGTTCTCTTCAAAGGCAAGTTTCAAGTTTGATATTACAATTTACAAGACTATGAAACTGCTCAAATGCTCAAGTGGGGGGGGGATTAATTTTAGGCGTGAGTGCCTATGTCTCAATATTCAAAATAAAAAAATATAGCGATCTGTGAATTTTTAAGAAGCAATTTTCCGAGGCTATCACAAAAAGATACTTCACGAATCACATGACTTCGCCATGAGACACAATTGTTTGAAATTCAAAATATTCAAATATTCTCAAAATAAATTTTTTTTCACAAAAGCAAAATCACAAGAAAAGTTATTATAATGCTAGGCATTAAATAACCAAGTGGACCAGTTAGCACGCTAGACCTGACATACTTTGTCCATGAATACAGGGGTTCGGGTCCTGGCGTCGCTGGTTATTTGTTTTGGAACGGCTTCGGAAAATAAACATGAAGAGTTTGCGAAAGCACAGGAGGGCTCGCCCCCTAACAAAACAAGTCTAACAAATTTCTGAAGTTATTAAGAAATCATGTTGCTAGTTTCCCATAATATTTTCCGTTGTGAGCGTTGAAGTTTGATTTCCGTAAGAAGTGCACATTAGTTTAAGCCAAAGTAATGACGATTATTTCTTTTGTGTGGTTTGTTTATTTATTTTTTTTTTTTGGTGATATACCACGCGCTTCAGTACGCCATTAGGACTTTGTGCTGTTTGTTTATATGGTTTAATTCTTGTTGTAAATAAACATGTATCTATCCATCTATCCCGACTAACCATCACACTTCCTGGCAGAACACAAATCAGCACCGCCGATAGGGACTGTAGCATCCAGTGTGGTATTCTTTAGCTTTTTTATTTTTATGAAAAAAATGTGTTTAGACTATGTTAATCAGGCCGATAAAACCGATCAGAAAATCGAAAAGAAAGAATAAAAATTATGAAAGATATGGCCAATTTTCTTTTGAGTGGAGCAAACCACAGTTGTGCGGCATTAGCTATCGTTAGTATCACGTTTGTGAAAAAAAAAATACAAGCTGTAAAAACAAGTGCCTTAGACTATGCATAAGCTTGTTAGTCAAAATATTATAGGTGCAATAGAAACAGATATAAGAACTTGAAAAGATAGGGTAGATAAAGAAAGACAGGGTAGGAAGAATAAGTTTTTAAATAGTGCAGAACTTGTCTTGTGCATCAATAAAACATATTTACCTTTCATGCAGTAAGTTCTTCTTCGATCTTTGATCTTCGAATTCTTCTTTATTTTTCTTCCAATTGATTTTGCTCAGTAATGGCTATTTAAGTTACGTCTTTGATTTAAATTTTATGTAGGACTAGATATTTTTATTAATTATTGGGGACTAATGTGCATTAGGAATGACGAAATAACGAATTTTATTTAGGCTTTATATATTTATAATATATATGGATTTTTTTACAACAACTTTCTAGCTCGGATAAATTATAATTTCCTGTAAACATAACATCTTTCCAAAATAAGCATAATAAATAAAGGAACTCATTTTGTTCTTATCGGTTCTTTCCAATCTGGCCAATTTTTCCAAAAAGTCTTTCATTCCGTCTTCCATCTCCTTTTTGAAAGTGAAATTTGTGAAAAGCGTGGTACTGAGATTCTCCAGACCATTCCTTTGTTGGTGATGAAATTGATCGAGAAGGTGCTGTTGAAGTCGAAACAATAGTTTTAGGCTCATTTGGTTGTCCAATAAGAGGTTTGCATTCTGAATCTTGGCTCCCTAAGACACATTTTAGTTTATTTCTTGGAGTAGTACTGCGCTCTAAAGCTGGAGTGCTCAAGAAATTTTGTATGTACTTAGTAGTCTGAGAAGGACAAAGAACTGATTTTAGAGGTCCTTTACATACATCTGTACACGCTGGGTCTGTACTGCCATAAATACACCGGATAGGAGAAGCTGTTGTTTTTATTAATTTGTCACAGCCAGGTTCGTTTGAATCCTTTGGACATTTAGTACGTGATCTGGTAGTGACGGAAAAAGGTCGTGGAGTACTACTGCTGGTTAAAGTAGAGGTGCTTCGAACTACACATCGGATATCCCTGAATTGTTCTGAGCAAACAACTGGACACGCAGGATCTTTACTTCCAGGATAACAGTTGTGCAGCTTCTCTTCTTTTGGTACAGGCCTATCTTTAGTGCAACGCTCGTCCCAGAAAACGCTGTCACATATAACTGGGCAACTAGGAGCTTTACTTCCTGGGAAGCACCCAGGTGTGATAGAACTCAAAGGCTGACTACACCGAATGTCTCTAAATTCTTCTGAACAAATTATTGGACAGGAAGGATCACTACTACCAGGATAGCAGCTGAAAGGTCTTTCCTCTTTTGATGTTTGTTTATCTTGGTTACAGCGCTCATCCCAAAAAAGGCTATTGCAAATAATTGGGCAACTAGGAGATTTACTTCCTGGAAAACAGCCTGGTTTAGTAGCTGTTAAGGATTCTCTACACCTAGTATCCCTGTACTTCTCTGTACAAATAACTGGACACACGGGATCTAAACTACCAGGATAGCAAGTTGACGGTCTTTCTTCTTTCTGTGTTGGTCGATCTTTATGGCAACGTTCATCCCAGAAAAAACTGTTGCAAATTACTGGACAGTTAGGATTTTTACTTCCTGGAACACAACCTTGTGTGGTAGTAATTAGAGGTTGAAAAGTAGCTGTAACACTTTTTATATCACATCGACTGTCTTGAAACTCATCATTGCATATAATAGGACAGTGTAAATCTTTACTTCCTGGAAAACAATCAGCCGGAGTCTCTGTTCCTTTCTTGCATCTTTCATCTTGGAAAGTTTCAGTACAGATAACAGGACATGAAGCTTCCTTGCTGCCAGGAAAACAAGGACTTTCTACGTTTATCTTGTTACACCTTTTGTCCATATAAAGTTCATTACAAACAATTGGACAAGTTGGGTTCAACGAGCCAGGATAACAGTTTGGTGGAAGGAAAGCATATATATTACTTTTCTCTGTATTAGAAGTAGCTTTTATTGATGGAGACGTTGGTAGATATGTTTCCTTCTCTGTTGTGGTTGCTATTATTTGTGGCCTGTAATTATTTATTATATAAGGAGGCTTTGTGGTTGTTACTTTTTTTATAGACGTGGATATTTCTGTCAGTCCTGTACATCTTGAATCAGTAAATATATCTGAACAGATAATTGGGCAACTAGGGTGAATACTACCTGGCTTACAAAGAACTTTGGAGGGACATCGTTCATCAAGAAATGTATTATCACATATGACGGGACAATCCGGGTTTTTACTTCCTGGAAAACATTCTGGTTGTTTTTGAATGCATTCCGGGTGATCTGGTGTAGCGACACAGTTTAAAGGCTCTGGTTCTTTAGGTTCTTTCACAAATTTTGTTTTCTTGGAATCACATCGTACATCTTGAAAGACTTCCGTACAAACTATTGGGCAGAAAGGATCGTGACTTCCTGGGTAGCAGTCTGAAATTGTAGAATCCTTTGTTTTACATCTGGGGTCTAGTGGGTTTCTGCTACAGAAAAAGCACTGAGGATCTACTGATTCCGAATTGCATGTACTATTAAACTGATTTTTTGGCTCTTTGGAGTATGTTTGTAGTTTTAGAGTTGTCAACCTTATGGGAACAAAAGGCTTCTTCGTTTTTCTGGATGACACAAGTACGGTGGTATTAACAGGCAGTGGTGTTGTTGAGATCCGCTGAGGTTGTCTTTGAGAATCAAAATTACTTGAAGTTGTCACTACAGCTGAGTTTTCTGTTACTCCTGAGGTTTTACACCGTTTATCTTGAAACTGTTTGTTGCATACAATAGGACAGCCTGGAGCAAAACTACCAGGGAAGCAGGGCAGAATTGTTGGATTTTTTGTTGGGCAACGCTTATCCTGAAATTCTGAGCTACATATTACAGGACAAGATGGATCTTGGCTTCCTTGATAGCATTTAGCTGGTGTAATTCGAAGTGGAAGTGGAGTAACCGAATATACACTTTTTGTAAATGATGGTTTCAAAGTTGTTCTTGTAGTAGGTTTTGTTGTAGCTGGGCTAGTTTTGGTTATCCTTTCTGTAAAGGGTTTTATGGTTGTAACTGTTGTTTTGACACTAACTCTGCTAAAATCCTTGTTTGTAAGCTTTATCTCTTTAGTTTCACAAGAAAATACCTCACAAGCAGTTTTGCATACTTCAACATTGCAACTCGTAAACACGTTCATTGTGTCCGGAAAAGTAAATGCAGACAATGTACTTGCTAGAATAATATTACCCTTGTCCTTTCCAACCCCAATGAAGCGTTTAAAGGGCGTCATAACTTTTTTTTTGAGGACACATCCTCTGCTGTCTGTAAGTTGAATTTTGTAAGAATTGGCATAATTGGGGTCAGGATTACTGTGAGCGAAACAATCTTGAACTTGAAAGTCAATATCTCTTGCAGCACCTTGAGTTCCAACAACTATCGAAAGTGGATCACCTATCTTGACAATGGAATCTCCCAATGAGACTGTCTCGGGATATATTCCAGCACGTACATCCAGCCACACGTTTACCACATCGATGTCGTTGGCAAAATTTGATTGCTCAGTTTGAAGCATACTAACTTTATACGAACTAACAGCTAGTTTTTTAGAGATACTACCTTTCCAATCACAAACTATTTTACGGGAAATATCCCATATCTCTTGAAAAATTTCATCGTTTTGCATGATTAGAGTAGTTGTTAGAAGAGGACTGCCATCTGAACCGATGGCTTCTTCAACTCCGCAGGTTCCGGATGAAATATTGAACTGGTACGAATTGCGATTGGAATTCGCAGGAACATACCTGTGAACAATTTAGTCGGTTAGGATAGAGAATGAAGAAGAACTAAGTCAGTAATTTTGTTAAAAGTCCAAGTTAAATGTTTGACTAAGCTTTTTCCTGTTCGATTCTGTTTGATTATCCAAATTTTGATTTCGTAAGTTCTCTTTTCCTGTCGATTAAAGCAAATCTGTAACAGAGTAATCAAACAGTTCGTGGTAACGAACTGTAAGTAAGGAGCAACCCGGCTCATTTTTTTCCAGATCACCCGATCGAATTTTTGAGATAGCCATTTAGTTCAGCATAGTCGAAAAATCTAATAACTATTTCTTTGAGGATGACTTACTCCCCCACAGTCCCAGGGGGAAGGGTTACAAGTTATGAACTTTGTCCATTGTTTACATACAGAATTGGTTATTTGGGAGTATACAGACGTTTTCAAGGGATATTTCTTTCCGTGGAGGAATTTTTCTCTGAAGGGGGTTCCGGATTTCCCAGCATTATTAAAAAATCGATCAGAAATGAAATTAAAAAAAAAAAAAATTTTTCCAAATGAAACTAAGGAGCAATATTAAAACTTAATGAACTCAAATTATTACGTATATGAGAGGGTTCACCCCTGGTCAATACCTCGTTCTTTGCGTTAAAGTATTTTTAGTAATTTAAAAAGGACTGTTTATTCTAATTAAACGGCCTTTGTGATTCAGGGGTCATTCTTAAAGAAACTGGAATAAAATTTTAACTTTAGCGTAAAGAGTGAGGTATTGACAAGGGGAGGAACCCCCTCATACACGTAATAATTTCTGTTCGTTTTCAGTTTTAATATTGCTCTTTACTTTCAGTTGAAAAACTTTTTTTAGATTTAATATAGTAATAAAAGAATGCACTTTCGTGTGTTATGGTAAAGTACATTAACCCACACTTGTGGTTCTCAGCCCCGCATATGACACTTGCCTGAGGCCTTGCGTACCGCAAAGGCCTCCTTTGCAGCAAGTGAAATACACATTTCTGGTGTAACGCTGTCTTTGGCAGAAATAATTTCTTATTTTTATAATAACCCTGCTGTATTACTTAAACCAATATTCTCACGATTCTGTTCAGTTGCTTATTTCTTTGCGCCAGTTGTTCAAACATGCACAATAATTCATTTTGTTTGTTTCTATAGGGGGGGGGGAGGGTTAAACATTGAGGAGTGTGTGTTGAAGAAACACCAAAAACATGCGAACTACTCAGAATATATAAAAGATATTGGGATAACCATACAAATATTAAAAATTGCGAGAGGGCACATGAGGCCAGAGGACTCCTACACATATGCAAAGTTTGTTTTGCGGGTTTGAAGCCCATGCCCATTTGAGAATGACTTCCTGACTCTTGGTTTCTTAGGGATTTTAAACAAAATGATACCTCTTTTTTGAATTTATTAGATGTCACTTTTACGACTTTTTTTCAGTAAAACCTCAATCTGAATTCTAATCCTTTGTAAGTATCAAACAGTTCGTGGTAACGACCTTAGGAGGGAAAATCCTTCGTATACAGAATAATTTTTGTTTGTTTTAAGTTTTAATAATGCTCCTTACTTTCAGTTAAAAAACATGTCTTTTTCATTTAATTAGAATTAGGTTCGGCTCGGTATTCACCCTTAAATTTCTTTGACAATTTTTTTGGCGAGAAATTGCGTACTTTTCTGTCCATGTTTGCGGAATTCTTATTTGATATTTTTAATCACGAAAGTCAATAGTACCATAGTCAAAAGTCGATTTTTAGGAAATGAAAGGACAGAGAAAGAAGAAAACATATTAGGGTAACACAACAAATGCAAGCGACTACATTTAGTTACAAAACATGCACACATTTAAAATGGCTTGGGCAACTTAGGACAGTTTAATAAAACCTGATTCATGGAGGGTTTGGCATTAAAGTGAATTTAGTCTAAATTTTACACATTCAAAATACCATAACCAAAACATAGCTGAATTTCAATATTTGCCAATGCACCCATATTTTAATAGTAATTGAAATTTTTTAGTTAATTCATCGTCACTGTGAAGTCCAGGAGTCGTATAAAATACTTTTAAAATTCTGAGATAATTGCCGAAGACAGTTTGCTAAGCTTTCATGGTTGCACCGTTAAAAGTGCCTTAAAAAAATATCAAAGGCAGAATCAGTGGAGTAATAAGTGTCAAATTTTAATCCCCCTGATCTATATTGTTCTGCTGACCTACTTTTGAAAAAAAGCTTAGCAAACGATATTTGGCAGTTTTTGGCAATTAAAAAAAAAACTTCACAAAACATATATGTATTTTAATCCGTTTTTAAGATTTTTACGACAGAAATTTGAGGGAGGAGTGTATAATCTTGTTAAGGAGCAACCTAGTTTAGGGAGCAACCAAAATTTAATTTTTTTATATATTTTGTTACACTTTTACGATTTTTACCGCAAAATTTCAAGATTGAGTGCTGTTATTTCGTTAGGGAGCAACTTAGTGAAGAGCGAACTCTAGTCCATAATAACCAAAAATTTTAAAGCGCTTAAAAAAAAATCCTCAAAGAGGGATCAGTCGATCAATGAGTGTCAAACTTTGACCCCTCTACTCCATGCAGATTCTGCTCTCCCCTTCTGCTGCCCTGTTGTGATGCTCTCCCCTTTGGAAACACCTTAGCAAACATTTTTTGGCAATACTTTGGCAATCATTTGAAATGATTTTGACAATGATTTTGGCAGTTTTTTCGGCAAAAAATGATTTTGGTAATATTAAAACTGTTAAATAAGACCTTCAGGGGTGACAGCGAAGATATTTTAGTAGTAACTACTAAGCTTCAAACTACCTCATTTCCTCTATGAGCAGTAAAGTAAAGTAATCAGTAAACTAAATCCAATCCATACAGTTATTATTAACTTACGTTATTTTAGCTCAACATCACCATGTTGATTAATTCATATTATCATCCATTTTCGTCACCAAGATCACAAATGACATAAAATGTATAATTGGCTCATGCAACAAAAGATTAATTTTCGTTGGTAAACTTAAAAATACATCTTCTCAAACAGTCCGGGTAACAAACTATTTGACGCGGCTCAATAGTAACCGAAACTCTAAAAACGAAATTTGGTACCAAGAAATAAATAAAAAAGAATTGGCTTATTGTGCTGATTCCAAATATACAAGAACCATTATGTTTAGTGTTATCAATCAAAAGCAACGAGCCAGAGAAAAATTGCCTTATTTTTGAAAAAGGGGGAAGTACCCACTAAAAGTCAGGGCATTTTAATGAAAACCACACCATCATATTCAACGTATTAAAAACCCTACTGTAGAGGTATTCTAGCTTATATCTACAAAAATGTGGAATTTTGTATATTTTGCCAGAAGAAGATCATTGATGCGTGTTTATTTTTTTCTAGGGGTGATCGTATCGAACCAGGAGTCTTACAAGGTCGGCAGAGGGCTCATTCAAATGTAAATTAAAAATTCTATTGCCATTTTTAAGAGACCTTAAGGTTTGGAGGGCAGCTAGTCCCCCTCCACCAGGCCCCTTCCCTCAAAATCGTCCGATAATAATTTGGAGATAGTCATTTTGTTCAGTGTAGTGGAAAGGTCCAATGACTACACTTTTGGCAATGACCTACCCCCCCCCCATAGCCCCTGAGGAAAGCTGCCCATGATTAGAATGTGAATATGAAACTTACCCATTGTTTAGAAGTATACAGAAATTTTTTGGGGTGAGGGTCTTCCACGGGGAGGATTTTAGGTTGGGAGGAAAGTTCTCGGAGGTGAGTTTTCTATGGAAAATTTTACACTGGGAGAATTTGACAGAATTTCCATACGCGATTCCTTTAATTTGTCTTACTTTTTCTCTGCTGACTCAATTTTGCACGTTGAGATGCTCCAGGGGAATTGTCCGGGGGAAACTTTCAGCAGGGTTGGGCGTGATTTGAAAAACGATAAGAGATTAAAGTCTTTTCCGAATCAAAGTATTCTAAGGAGCATTTTTCAGGCGGAATCTTCAGCAAGAAATTTTAAAGGGGAAATCTCAGCAAGGATGGAATTGTCCGGACGGAATTATCCGGGCGTGGAAGAACTTTCTATGGAGGATTTTCGCGGGAGGCGAGGTAATCTTTCATGTAGGGGAAGCCAAATTTCTCAGCATTATTTAAAAAATGATCAGAAATTCAATTAAAAAAAAAGAAGTCTTTTCGACTGAAACCAAGGTGCAATATCAAAATTAAAACTAATAGAAACTACTTCGTATTTAAGGGCTGCCCCCTTCTGAACGCCTCGCTCTTAACGCTAAGGTATGACTGTTTGCTCCAATTTTTTAAGAACGACTCCCAAAACACATGAGGCATTTAATTAGAATAAGAAGCTTTTTTAAAAGTATACGAAACTTTAGCGTAAAGAGCGCGGTATTTAGGAGGGAGGCAACCTTCTCATATATGGAAGAACTTTTTTTCGTTTGAAGTTTTAATGTTGCTTCTTACTTACAGTTGAAAAAACTTTTTTTTTTTAAATATCTGGACATAATCCACTTTAACGCAGAACCCTTCACAAATATACGGTTGTATAGTAAAAATTACGAGGGTAAAATAAGTAATTTCAGTTAGAACGCTTTTTATTTCCATAGATCCAGCTGTTTCATATAGTTAAATGTCCATTTCTTACACTTTCCCATGGAACGTACTACCCTCGCCTTGTTTTCGATCCCCTTGCTCTTTTTGGATATTTATGCTTTTGTTAACTTTCAAAAATTATTTCGCACTTACTAACTAGATTTACTTTGTTAGAGAATATCTACAAAAAAAAAAAAATTACAAAGGGCTTAGACCTGGATTCAAAAACCCTTAATTTTGAAAATTTAAGACGAAAGCTCCTACTTTTGTTCATTCGAAATCCGAACAGAATCTTAAAATTCGATTCTGCGTTATTATTAAGAAATACTTCTTTCTGTGTACGTACGCATAATGTATTTCAGAAGAGCTTGAACTTAAGAGATCGGTAATTTGAAAAATGTTTAAAATAGACGTTGGAAATTAAGAGGAATTATGGTGAAAATTAGAGATGAAAAACTCCTCATGTGTCCTCTTTTACCATAAAAAGAGGTGCCATAACTTTTTTACCATGCCTCTTTTACATTGAATAAAACATTGTTATTTGTTACTGATATATATGCTTTTTGATACCGAAGTACCATGCTATAACTGCGTCTTAGAATTTTTCAATCTGTTTTGGTGTTTGTCATCTTTATCTCTGTTCGATCCTAAGAAATGTTTTAGAAACAGAACAAAATTAATTTTTTGCCTCATATCTATCTAATCATCTAACTAACCTACACCCCCTCCCCCTTCAAAATAAATATCTACGTGATGGTGGTGTAAATACTTATATACAAAATCTAAACCTCGAATGTAGATTGCAGAAATCTGGGAAATTAATGAAAAAACCGTCCTAACTGATTGGGACTGACCACAAAAATTGATAGAAAATAGGAAGTGGAGATACCTCTGCCACGTGATCAGTAGGCCCGAAAGTCGACTACCGAAGGTAGTCTTTCAGTGGCTGTCACGTGAAACTAGAAGAAGAGTATGCCCCAAAAACACACTTCAACGCAGCTATAGGACTGACATCACAGATCTAAATCCCTCGATCCAACCCAAATGGGAAAATGTTTGAGCGGCTGCAGCGGTAAGAGATGACTAGCAACTAAATTTTAAATCCCGTATGTGTCTTTAGAGGCAAGGGAGGGTCTAATGTCTGAGGTTAGGTAACCGATTTAAAACATCCCTTCAAAATAAATAAATTTCTGCAAGCAGAAAAGACATGTGGGTACGGCGAGAGAGAGAGTGGGTCATAAATTTATCCCTCTATCACCATCTGTCCCTTTCATCCATTTCCTCCTCGGGAATATGATCCTATGTTCATGCTTGAAGCGTAAATTTTGACCGAAGGACTACCGAAGAATGTACTTCAGTGGCTGCCACGTGCTACCAGAAGAATAGGATGCCCCAAAAAACACACTACGACACAGCTATAGGGCTGACCTCACAAATCTCATTTCCTCAGTCCAACCCGAATGGGAAGATGTCTAGTTGGCCGCAGCGGCAAGAGATGACTAGCAACTCTTCTTGGATGCCTTAACCACCTCTGGAGGCACAGGAGGAGCTAATTTCTGAGGTAAGGTAACCGATATAAAAACATCCTTTCAAACGAATGAATTTCAGCGAGAGGAAAGGACACGTAGGTAAGGGGAGAAAGAGTAGGTCACAAATTTATCCCTCTATCACCATATATCCCCTTCATCTCTTTCTTCCTCAGGAAGATGATCCTGTATTCATGTTTGAAGCGTGAATGTAAATTCAAAAGGAACTGCTCTTTTAAAATGATTGTCCGTGTTTTTTATTTTATAGTTCATCCCCAAGGCCACTAAAACTACGGGTCCATCTCCAGCCTTGTACATATTTGAATATTTTTAAAGTCATCAAATTTTTATTCACGTGTGAAATTCCCAGCTGCAAATTCAAGGTTTATCGCTAAGAAGTTAAAAATTAAAAACCTTGCTTTTTACTTGAAGAGTATAAAATTTGAGATCGTAAAATAAAAGGAATAGTAATAAAAACTTCGACAAATTTGCTGGACTTGAATTTACATAATAATATTTTACGGTGTTCTTAGTCTGTTAGGATTCAAATAATAGTCATCTTACAAGCGTTGTAAAGAGAAAAAATCGCTTTGAAATACACCTTCTTTTACCTTCACCTTCAACACCTTCGAGGCTATTCGTTTTTAATGTTAACTTAGGTTACAAGTTGCGATTTTTTTTTATCATTTTATTATTTTGATATAAACTATGGTAACCGATTATCTGGCATTATCGACCACAAAGTACTATATTTCTAAGAAATAGTATATATATTTCTATAAAAAAAAAGTAAGAACAAAATAAAAGCCATCCAGATGCATGTTCGGGGAAGTCTTCTTTAATTTTCTAATTTTTTTTTTTTCAGTGCTGAAGTATCTTCTTAACATTACAGTCTCTTAAGTATTTCAACTATAATTTGTATGCCTGATTACTCATTGAATACTCGTAGTCATTTCGTCTAAGAGTTTTTCTAAGAATACTCTTAGAAGTCATTTTGAGCAAATCAAAATTAAGATTTACGTTAGCATATCTTCCGTACCCAACAAGATAAGCAAGGGATTAAATGATCTTGGATACATTTTTTTCTGATGATTCGTACTTTAAAAACCCAAAGCAGCAATGTAACTTTATGTAAAATTTGCTGCACTATTTTTTTTGTTTGATCTTTGTCAATTTACTCGGAATGGCTGAAAGTCCAGTAAAAATACGGTTTTTACCCGAAATCAGCAACGTAAATGTTTTAAAATCAAAATGCTCAGAAAAATCCGCTTAATAATATATTTAACATCGTCTAACATCGGTCATGCAGAAAATATAGGGCACTAAGTCTTAGAATTTTTAATTCCGATGTAATTTTTGGTCTCCTCAAACTTGAACGAATAAGAAATGGCCTTTCAATCCGCCACATACTACACAAACTAAGATTCTGACTTGTCCTCCATCTCTGACCTTGATTGATTGAAAATAGCGTAAGAAGTGGGACCAAGATGAGTCCAGACTTATTTGGTATGCCCTTATTTGGGTACTAAAGCTACCCTATACTACAGACAGCAGGAGGCCTGTCCTAGTTAAATGTCAGATATAAAGAAGTTAAAAATCGGTTTTTTAAGCTAACGACTCGGCAAATACAGACCAAGTGTTTCGCTAAGTAAATTATCCAATAGTATTTTCTAAGAAGTAACAAAGCCTAATAGCTAATTTTTTAGGCTAGATGAAAACAAGCATATACGATATACACAATGTAAAATAGTAAGGTTTCCGAAATTATTCACTTGACAATCCACCAGTGCTAAACAAAAAGAATTTGTGATAAGAAAACATTTGATGACGCTAAGAGCTCTGAATAGGGCGAAACGAAGAGGAGCGTACATAACAGTATTTACAGCAGGTTGGTTTGGTTTTCAGCTGTACTTTTTTTTACTTATGTGCAAAAGGCCTCTTTTGCACATAAGTAAGTGCCAGCTTCATAGGAGCTCAATTTGTCTATTCATAAGCGATGGGACTTATAAAATAAGATAGAATATAAGCCTTCAAGATATTCTAAAAAATCCATTAGGTGTTGAAACACCAGTAATGAACTATTAGCGCTACGGTGTATTACTTTCAAAACAACCTCTGTCACCGAGATTAGAACCTTTGAATTATATTTTAATAGCTAAGACAGAAGCTACACGTTCTTCACTAAACGATAAAAGCATAAACTAAATGCTTTTGGTTTTGTCATAACTTATTAAAACGGTCATTTTAAAATGTGATTTTAAGATATATCTCGTTGTGTCCCTGGCTGCGGAGCTATTGATTAGTCCATATCAAAATGAATTATATATTCTATCAGGTGTATATTGAGTTTAGGGTTAGAGAGACTAATAGAGGGCTTTTTGGGGAACAGAATAGAGACAAATCATAAGACACTATCTGTATACGTCTTAACAAATACCGTACCTGCAATGTCTCAGGAGCAGGAGTTAATGGTGTTGAGATAGGATAAGGGGGCAGATAGCAATTGTTATATTTTCAAATATTGTTTAACCTTGAGATACCATTTTTTATTGCGAAATTGATGTTATATAAAAGAAAAAACAGTGCTCGCTAGGATGTTTTTCTGAAATTGATGGTGGAATACCTTTGAAACTTCAAGACTCAGCAAATGACTTTTTTTCCGTGCATAAATAGACCAATGACTCTTTGAGTTCATATATTAAAAAGTTTTTGTCCAATATTTCCAAATCTTGTGTGATATTACCGAAATCTGTCTGATAGTATCAAACATCTTGCACTACTTTATCAAACTCTCGCCTGATATAATGAGAATCCTTGATTGCATTATCGAAACCTTACGTGGTATTATCAAAATCAACACACAAACACACACACAGAAACACACAGAGACAAGCAAACAGTCGTTGACACACAAACCGACACATACAAATGCACAGCCAGACACACAGGCACGATGAGAGAGAGAGACGAAAAACACAAACATACAGTACGACACACAAGGACAAACACAGAGACAGGCAAAAATACATTCAGACGCAAACAGAGACAGGCAAAAACACAGACAAACACACAAGCACGATGAGATAGAGACTTAAAAAAAAACACACAAACACACAGAGTCAAGCACACAGCCACAAAAAGACAAATATAGAGACATAAAAACACACAGTTAGACACACAGGAACGGTAAGAAAGAGCCAAAAACCACACACAAAGACACAGAGTCAGACATACAAACACAGAGAGACGAACACAGAGACAGGCAAACCCACAGTCAGAGACAGAAAGAAAACATACAAACACACGGAGTCCGACACACAAACACTCAAATAAAAGCACAGAGACAGGCAAACACACTCATAAACCCACTGAGACAGGCTAACAAACAGTCAGAGACACAGGCAAGGCGAGAGAGAGAGAGAGAGAGAGAGACAAAAACATACAAACACAGAGAGTTAAACACAAAAACACACAAATCAAACAAAGAGACTGGTAAACCAAGAGGAAGACACACAGAAAAAACAGGCAAATACACAGTCATACACACAGGCAGGGAGACAGACAGACAAAAATACACACATGAGGCAAACACACGCTCATACACACACAGAGACATGCTAACACACAGTCAGACACACAGGTACGGCGAAAGAGAGACAAAAACACACACAAACACACAGAGTCAGGCAGAAAAATATGCAAAGATAAACATAGAGCGAGGTAAACACACACTTGGACACACAAAGAGACATGCAAAAAACAGTCAGACATACAGTCGTGGTAAAAGAGAGACAAAAACAGGCAAACACACCAAGAGGCATGCACACAAAGACAAACACAGAGACCAGCAAACACACAGTCAGACACACAGGCACGGTGATAGAGAGACGAAAAACACACAAACACACAGAGTTAGACACACAAACAAACAATGAAAAACACAGAGACAGGCAAGCATAAATTCAAACCCAAACAGACAAAGGTAAACACACAGTCAGACACACAGGTATAGTGAGAGAGACAAAGAAACAACAACAAACACACATAGTCAGACAGACAAACAGACAAAGAAAAACACAGACAGGCAAACACACACTCATACAGACAGAGAGACAGGCTAAGACAAAGTCCTACACACCGTCACAGTGAGAGAGACAGAGAGAGAGAGAAACAGAGAGAGAGAGAGAGAGAGAGAGAGAGAAAGAGAGAGAGAGACACACACACACACAAAGAGTCAGGCACACAAACAAACAAAGACAAACACAGAGAAAGGCAAACACACACGAAGCTACACAAAGAATCAGACAAACACAAACGAAGACAGACAGGCACGGAGAAAGAGAGAGAGATAGAGACAAAAGATAAAAGCACACACAAACACACAGATTTACACGCACAAAAATGCAAAGACAAACGAAGAGACAGGCAAACATACACTTGGACACACAAAGAGACATGCAAAAAACGGTCAGACATACAGTCAAGGGGAAAGAGAGACATATGACAATCACAACCACACAAAGTCAGAGTCACAAACACGCAAAGACAAACACAGAGATTGGCAACCACACACTCAGACGCATACTTTGCCTGTCTCAAGTTGCCTGTGTTTCTGACTGTGTGTTTAACTTCGTGTTTTTTTGTGTGTCTAACTCTGTGTTTGTGTTGGTTTTTTGTCTCTCTCTAATCATGCGGATGTGTCTGACTGCATGTTTTCTTGTCTGTATGGTGTTTGAGCGTGTATTTGTATGTTCTGTGTTTGTCTTTGTGTATCTGACTCTGTGTGTTTGTGTGTAATTTTGCCTTTCTCTTACTGTGCCCTTATGTCTGACTGTGTGTTTAAATGTCTCTGTGTGGGTCTGAGTGTGTTTTTGCCTATCTCTGTATTTTTCTTTGTGCGTTTTTCTGTTTGATTCTATGTGTCTTTGTGTATTTTCGTCTCTCTATTACCATACTCGTGCGTCTGACTGTGTGTTTCTCTGTTTCTGTGTCTTTCTGATTGTGTGTTTTTCTGTGTCTGTGTTTATCTTTGTTTGTCTGTGTGTCTGAGTCTGTGTCTTTGTGTGTGTTTTTTAGTTTCTCTCTGTCACTGTGCTTGTGCGTTTGACTAAGAGTTTGTCAGTCTTTGTGTATTTCCAAGTGTGTGTTTGCCTGTTTCTGTGTTTGCCTTTCTGTGGTTGTTTTTCTGACTGTGTGTTTGTGTATCTTATTTATCTCTCTCTCACTGTGTCTGTTTGTCTGACTCTGTCATTTCCTGTTTCTTTGTGTGTCTGATTGTGTGTTTGCCTGTCTCTGTCCTTTTGCGTCTGATTGTGTGTTTGCCTATCTCTATGTTTGTATATTTGTGTTTCTGTGTCTGGCTCTGTGTGTTTGCATGTTTTTTTATCTATCTCTCACTGTAACTGTGTGTTGGAATGTGTCTGTGTATGCCTGAGTGTGTATTTGCCTGTCTCCGTGTCCGTCAAAATTTTTGTTTGCCTGTCCCTGTTTTGAACTTTTTGTGTTTATATGTCTGACTCTATGTGTTTGTGTGTTTTTTGTGTCCATGTCATCATGCAGGTGTGTTTAACTTTGTGTTTGCTTGTCTGTGTGTGGGTCTGACCGTGTGTTTGTCTTTATGTGTTTCTGTGTCTGAATCTGTGTGTTTATGTGTGTTTTTATCTCTGTTTCACCATGCCTGTGTGTTTGGCTTTTGTTTTGTGTGTCTGAATATGCATGTTTGTGTGTTTTTTGTCTCTCATTTACTGTGTGTCGGACTTTGTGTTTGCTTGTGTCGGACAAAGTGTTTGCATTTCTCTGTGTTAGTCTTTGTGTGTTTGTGCGTCTGAATCTGTGTGTTTTATGTATATCTATCTCTTACTATATATTAATTTATATATATATATATATATATATATATATATATATATATATATATATATATATATATATATATATATATGCAGGTGCGTCTGAGTGTGTGTTTGTATGTCTCTTTGCTTGTCTTTGTGTGTTTAAGTGTCTAACTCTGTTTGTTTGCGTGTGTTTTTGGCTCTCTCTCTCACTGTACCTGTGTGTCTGACTGTGTTTTTGCCTGTCTCCGGGTGTGTCTGTGTGTTTATATAAGGCAAGAGTTTGAATAAGTAATTCAAGATGTTTGATAATATCGGACAAGATTTTGGTAACACTGCCTTTGTGTGTGTTTATGTGTTAATTTTGATAATACTTTGTAAGGTTTCGATAATGTAATAGAAGATTCTCGTTATATCTGGTGATAGTTTGATAACGTACTGCAAGATGTTTATGATATGAGACAATATTTTGGTAATATCACACAAAATCTGAAAATAATTGAGTAAACTTTTTCTCAATATCCCAACCTATTATCATATGAAACCCTTCCAAAAATATTACAGGACACACTCAAATACTAATAGCCTAAAATTGTCCCCAAGAGTCCCAAAAATTCTGAGTCCAAAAAACTTCCAAGTCCAAAAATTCTTATGAATCCTGAAAAATTCCATTAGGTCTAAACCCAGTGAAAATATTTTGTTTCGGATCAATGCCGGCAGTCATTTTTTGTTTTGAAGGTATCCATCGCAAACCCCATTCTCTACCAAAGAAATATCATATAGAATCAAAAAGGCTATAGCTACTGGTCTGTTTATGCTTGGAAGAAGAAAATCTTTTACCGAGTCATGAAGTTCCAAAGGTATTTCGTCATCAATTGAAAAAAAAATCCTAGCGAGCTCAGTTTTTTCATTTATGTCACGTCAACAATGTAATAAAGAATGATATTTCACGGCTAAACAATACTTAAAAACATGATTAGCACTGTCGGTTCCGTTATCCTATCTCAACACCATTAATTCTCGCTCCTTGAGATCGCAGGCATGGTATTTGATAACAAGTAAGCAGATAGTTTTTTTTATTTAGCTCTATTCCTTCCCTCTAAAAAGCTTCTACTTGCGTCCCTAACCCTAAACTCAATATGGCCCTAGTAGAATCTATAGCTCATTTTGATCTGGGCTAATCGATAGCTCCGCAGCCTAGGATACAAAGATATATATATATATATTGAAATCACATTAGAAAAGAACGTTTTTATAAGTCATGGCAAAATCAAAAGCATCCATTTAGCAAAGAATGTTAGCCTCTGTGCTAGCCATTAAATCCAAATTCAAAGATTCTGATCTCAGTGACCGAGGTTGTTTTGAAAGTAGATACTCCTTAATGCTAATAATCTATTACTGCTGTTTCAATACCTGATGGATTTTTTTTTTAGAATTCCTAGAAGGCTTGCTTTTTATCATATTTTTGTAAGTCCCATGGCTTACGAATAGACAAATTGAGTTCTTATGAAGCGGGCACATACTCATGTGCAAAAGCAGCCTTGTACAGTTGAAACCCAAACAAACCTGATGGAAATATTGTTATGTACGCTCCTCTTCTATTCTACCCTATTGAGAGGGGATGGCGTATTCAAAATTCTTTTCATCATATCTTCTTTTTGTTTAGCACTGCCTGGATTGTCAAGGAAATAAGTTCGGAAATCCTACTGTTTTACATCATGTATATTGTATATACTTTTTTCTTCTAGCCTAGAATATTAGCTATTGGCCTTTGTTACTCCTCAGAAAATACAACTGGATAAGTTACTTAGAAAAACACGTGGTCTGTTTTTGCCGAGTTGTTAGTGTAAGAAAACTGCTTTTCCAGCTTCTGTCTATCTGACATTTAACAAGGACAAGCCTCAGGAATCCCTTCTGTAGTATAAGGTAGTTTTAATGCTCAAATAAGTTGTTCTATCTGGACCCATCTTGGCCCTACTACTGGCGTACTAAGTAATCGAATTTTGCAATCCTGAAAAAGCGGTATTTCTGCATGGCCAATTTCGACCAATTTTAGATTTATTATTAAGAATTTTTTCTGAAAAACTTGGTGCCAAAAAAAATTTCTGTTGCTCCAATGCCAAGGTTTGACCCTTTATTTCGTATTTTTACAGACTGAAAAATAACTGATCCCCCAGAAACAATACAAGATGGATTTTATGTTAGTAGATTCAGCAACAATTAGGCAGCAAAACCACGGCAAATGACAAAAGGAAAAAATGTACCTGCATTTCTTGTCAAAGAAGTAACCTTTACTGTAAACAACCCCATTAAAAGGACCCGTGAAGCTTAGGTCAACTAGAATACCCTCTTTTGTGCATTTGACATTAAGCTCATCAATCAAGGGCATCATCATCATTTGCGAAGTTGCTACATTATTACAATGTGAAACTCTGACCTACAAATAAATAGCATTTATTAAGGATAGCCTTATTACAGTTGAATAGAAAAAAGTCTACAAACTAAAGTAAAGTGACTTGAAACTAAAGTGACTTTAGACTCTATTAAACTAAAACTCTACAAACTAAAGTGACTTAAAACATAAAGTGAGCATAAACTGTTCAGTATGTAATGGGGCTTCCCCTACTCAACCCCCTCTTTTCTTTAAAGTTTTGTAGAGGATTAATTTGAATTTCTCTTCCAATTAAACAGTCCTTGTCTTTGGACATTTGTTCAAATGTTGAAACATTATCGTAAAGAGTGAGGGCAAAAGATCAAAACACACTATTTCTGTCAAGATTGTCAAGAGAATGGAAATAGGATACCTCAAGAACGGCTAAATATATCAAGTCAAAAGTTGTTGAGATTGGTATTGAGCTAAATTGGAGACACTACCTGCACCCAGGTGGCCAAAGAGTGTGTCTGGAGCATCTCAAGAACATTTAAGGATATTAAACTGAAACCCTAGGCTGTTCTTCACATTATGCAGACGGGCCCTTTAGAAAAAGTTGATGCACATAGGGCCATTGTTTTAGTTCAACATCCTCAGTAAGTTGCAACGTAATACCGTAAGATGTTTCTGAAATATTGGAAATGCGTGCTTTTGGAAACCTAAATGCATAGTAAATGCAATAGTCCTTAGCTTAATTCACACTTCCAAAACTTTCAGGGATTATTGAGCTGATTGAAGAGAGACCATGCGCATCCAGGTTGCCTAAAGGGTATATTTAAAATACGTCAGAAACATTTAAGGGTAAAAGGTCAAAGCTTTCAGGGGATGTTGAATCCCATCTATGTCGTCCAGGTTGCCAAAAGGGTGCCAATTTGATATCTCAAGTACGGCTAAGGGTATCGAGTTAAATTTTTCAGATATAGACAATATCTGCATCTAGGTGACCATAGGGCGTATTTGGAGAATCTCAAGAACGGATAAGGATACAAAATTGAAATTTTCTGGGTATTTAAAGGGGAGAGGTTGATAAACTAAATCAAAAGACACTATGTGTATCGAGGTTGTCGAAAGGACGTGTCTACGATATCCCGTGGTAGGCTAAGGTTATCACGTTGAAAACTTTAAGAAAAAACTTTTTGCATGCTGACCAACGGTCTGCGTTGCGCAGCTACCAATCTCTTGTTCCAATGCCTTTGGCCGGATGTGCAAAACATTGTTGCGTGTGAATCATCCGACGTTTCCCGTGTTTTTTTTTACAGGGTCACGCCATTAACCCCTATTCCAAGCCAAACACCTAGTGACACCAGGACTCGAACCTTTGACCTTGGGATTTTCAGGAAAATATTATGAAGGGTCTCAAAACTAAATCAAAAGACACTATCAGCACCCAGATCATAAAAAACACATATCTACAGCATCTAGGACGCAGCTAAGCGGATTAAGTTAAAAAATTCAGGGTTTGTTGTGAGGGATGTTGAACAAAATTAAAAGAAACTAAGCACATTCAGATTGCCAATCAAAATCCCTATATGCATAACCAAATCAAAATCCCTATATGCATCTATGTTTTTAAAATGGCGCGTCTGCATAATACCAAGAAAAGTAGTATCAATTTAGTACTTTCAGGGAGGGCTAAGGGAGAAGTTAAACTGAACGAAGAGAAACAAGAATGAAACATTCATCATCATTAAACTATGGAAAGTATAATCCCCCTAAGTTAAAAAAAAGTCTGTCAGGGACAAATGCTTAAAAAACACCTGTCTAATAGCGCACAGGCAATGAAGGTGAAATATCCATAAAATAAAATTAATGTGGGATATTAGTGAGGTATACAAGAAAAAAAAATATATTATCCACATATAGACGCCCCTTTACAGACATTTGATATCTATTCATCTCAAAGCTTAGTGAAGGCTTTTTAGGTCATATATTAAGATACTATTCAACTCAAAATTTATGTTTCAGCCTTAAGCCTAAAGCTTTTAGGCTTTTAGTATTAAGCTCTTTAGCCAAAATTTCTTCCATACAGGACGTGCTATTTTAAAGTGACTAAATTGGGATATCTTATGAGATAGCGTATTATAACGATTGGATCGTGATTATCACGATCCAGCCATGGTCCATGATTAGACCCTAAACCTACAAACAGCCTAATCTTGCACTTGGGAGTGCCTTATAAGCTAAGTGCCCACAAGAAATTAATTTCTTGAGAAAATAAAGTGATTATTTTGGCCGTTTTAATTCGCCTTGCATACCAAAAAAAGGAATTGTGTAACACTTTGGCTTTGTCGTTTTTTTTCTGTTCCTAGCACCCTGATTTCAGCTTATTCCTAGAAAGTGGTAAAGGTCTAACCTCTACGGTTTTTACGGAAAATAGGGACCTTAGCCCGGATTGATGAATATAACTTTGCATTTTGGAAAGCTTTGTTGAACCTGGGGCCAAAAAGGATGGTTTTTGCTTGTCCTTGAGCCAGAGCCTATAGTGTGTGAAGTGAAGTGGAGTTTTATAGCCTTTGTCAGAGAGAACCATCTGAAGTTATGCAGTCAAGCTTTCGTTTCACCAAACCATGTTTCTGCTTTCGAGTCGAAAGCTCCATTCTAGCAAAGCAAGCAGGTAGGCACCAGTTTCAAATTGAAGATGGATTAAAATTATGGGTTTAATTATGCGTCAGTTACACGGCCCCACAGCCAATGCATCTTCTTTGAGTGATAAATAGAAAAATTTACAGAAACAAAAAAGAGGCATTTTCCCACTGGTCCGAAAGTGCTGCCATGTATTGTTTGTACCCATTTCTGTTCGTGATTTCAGCTGAGTTTATCATTCGGTTTTTCACACTTGGGATTATGGTAGAGAAATGGTATCAGATGTGTCTCTTAAGCTTTAACATTTTCATTGCTCAGGAAATTAGGGTTTATCCTTTGCTCCTTTCTAAGTGATGACGTTAGAAACTTGGCCTACTGCAAAAAGTCAACTTTTGAACTAAGGCAGATAGATTTTTTTTCGACGGCAGTCGATAGCTCTTGATGAGCTGATTAAAGTATACATCATCCGTTTTTTGGTAGAAAAATTTCTTCATGAGATACACCAGTTTTAAAGTTGAAAGGGGTTGACAACTTTGGTAGTAAGGTACACATTGAAACCAAAAATAGGCCTATACCAACTGTGAGACATATAGGGGAGTTTTAAGCAACAGTAGCTCATAATCATCTTCGGCAATGAGAGGTTCACAACTTTTGCTAGTTGGTGTACCTATTATTTGTTTCCGGTGCATTTGATGGTAAAACCAAATTGGTTCTAGCTGTAAGATATGTAGGGGACTTGTAAGCAATAATCGGCTGTTAGGCTACACCCATCTCCAGCAATGAAGGGTTTGCAACTTTAGCTAGTTGGAAAAAGGGGTTGCAACTTTTGTGAGTTTGTGTGCCTTGTATTTATTTTCAAAACCTTACATATTAACAACTCCAGCGTTTAATCGAAGCGAGGAAACAAAACCAAAGTGTTGCTCTCGCAACATTTTACTCGGTGAAGCCAAACAAAGGTTGCCACTACACCTCATGTTACCCATGCAACGTAGATCAAGTTCAAGTTCTATTTGTGCCTTAGAAAGTACTGTTTAATTATCTTAGTCATAAGACTTGCGAAAAACCCAAATTATTTTCAGATTGGGTCTTTGCTTTAAAATTTTATGATAAACTAGCAAAATGAGCCAAAAAAAAACTGATAGATTCTGTAAATAGCATATGTATAACAAGCAATCAGTTGTTATATGTCTATAAAAATTTCGTAGGGACGGAATATTTGCAAGAGATCATGAAAATACAACAGAAAAAATGCTCAGCTTAAACGTATTAGGAAGCCCCTATTAAAGGCCCACTTCATTTATTTTCCACTGTTGTTAATATGCGCTTTAGCTATTACACTGAAACCATGCAAAAGTTTGAAAGCAAGGTTAAATTTGTCACATACAGGATTGTATGCTAGGTCTAAGGTTTTACTTGCATCTCAGAGTGCTGCTACCGGAACTCACAAGCAGCTTCTTTTAAACACCGAACTTAAAACCCAGAGTCCCTGCAATGCTATGTGATTTGATTTCACTGAGGCTATGAGCTTCATCAAACTTTTGCTGAAGAAGACCAGTAATCTCACTGTTTGTTTTCAAGCTGAGAACTTCGTTACTCTTGCAGTTACTCAATTGCTAAAAGTAGCCTTAGAATGATTTGCAGATATCCCTGATACTGACAACAAAAGGCAGATTGAAGCATTAATAATGTTCATTTGAGGTATTGCTTCAGGTCCAAATATTGAGTATAACCAGCTGGTTGATTACAGCCCAGAAACAGAACCAAGCTGCCACCATAGT
The DNA here is from genome assembly GCF_032884065.1 of Artemia franciscana. NCBI lineage: Eukaryota > Metazoa > Arthropoda > Branchiopoda > Anostraca > Artemiidae > Artemia > Artemia franciscana. The sequence goes on from NC_088864.1 coordinate 14,498,300, forward strand.
TTAACTTACGAACCGGTGATCGGATTTTAATGAAACTTAATATTTAAAAAGATCTCATGTCTCAGAGCTTTTGTTTTAAATCCCAACCAGATCCGGTAACATTGGGGGGATTTTGAGGAGGAAACCATAATCAGAATGACATATACGCAGTATCTCGGGAATGTCTTAGGGTAATAATTCAATACTTCCAGGAAAAGTATGGGGAGATGTTGGACTAAATAAAAACAATACGCATTTAGGTTGTCAAAAGCACGCATATGCAATAATTCAAAAACGGCTAATGGCATTAAATTTCAACTTTCAGAGGACGTTGAACTAAACCAAAGGCCCTATTTGCATCTATGTTTTCAAAAGAGGCGTCAGTATAATACCAAGAAAAGCTTAGGGTATCAATTTAAAACTTTCAGGGACGGGTGAAGGAGGAGTTAAACTGAGTGAAGAGACACAATATGCTTCCAGGTTGTCAAAATGGTTTATCTGCAACATCTCAGGAACGGTAGAAGATATCAATTTGAAAATTTCCGGGAATATTTGTTCATACTTTTTTTTTAAATTCAGTTTCAATTGACAAGGGCAACTCTTCGCTTACTGTTTTTTACTAGTAAACGGTTCAATTTAAAGGTCTTTAGAACTAAGAAAGTTCCCTATACACCCTTTCACCCCATTTTTATATATTCGAGTTTTTCATTTAAAAAAAAATGTGTCCTCCCAGACATAAATTACGGGGTCTAAAAATTCAAAAACGAATAAAAGGAGTTATCATTTCTATAGCCTGCACGGTGAACTCTTCAAGCGAACCTTTGTTTTATAGCGGATAACCAATAAAATGGTTGATATCAATTGCGAGACATACAGGGGAGTTTTAAGCAACAGTCGGCTTTTAGCCCATAGTCATCTTCGGCAATGAGGGGTTCACAACTTTTGCTAGTTGGTGTACCTGTTATTTGTTTCCAGAGTATTTGATGGTAAGACCAATTTGGTTCCAGTGTTAAGACATGTAGGGGACTTGTTTATTTTAAGATCCTTACAGATTAACAATTTCAGCGTTTAATCGAGGCGAGAAAACAAAACCAAAGTGTTGCTTTTGCAACACTTTGCTCGACAAAGCCGAACAAATGTTGCCGCAACACCTCACGTTGCCCATACAACGTAAATCTAGTTTTAAATTTTTGTAAATTCGAGGGTGAAGAACAGTGTCGTAATTTCATCAAAATTCTTGATGGAGGGGGGGATGAAAATGAAGCCAATTTCCGCAAATCAAGTGAAAAAGACACTAAAAATATAAAAATAAGGTATTTGGTACCATAAAGGTACTATTTAGTACTATAAAGTAGTATAAAGGTACATTATAGTACTATAAAGATAAATATAAACTACAAAACTCGTCTGTTTCTGTTGATGCTTGAATTATGCAGTCTGACAACAATAAGCGAATCATTAAAGCTTTTCATAAGTTTGCACCAGTTGTGACATCAGTAACTTTCAACATACAATTAAGATTATCTTAGAAACCTAAGCGTAAATTTGAATATTTTCTTAATAACTGCGAATTAATGGAACAGCATACAGAAATATTGGATTGATTTATCAGGTAGCATTTTTGATTCTCCAGCTATAATACCAATAGTGAGTAATATACAGTCTTAAATTGTAAGAAATATGCTTTAGTATTACTTGAAATGAAGATCAAATAGGACATAACATGAACTCTGGAAATCCGATTATTTCTCTCTATGCAAAAGTGAATTTCAAGCTATAATACAAACTCTAAAGCTAGTCTGCAGTCCAAATACTATCAAGATGGCTTTTCTTCGAACTTGTGTACAAACTATTCTTGACTTGTCCTTTTCCGAACCAAAACGAGAGCCAGTCATTGAACTGAGCCACTGTGCAGAAGTGATACCAAATTAAACGTAAAAAAAATAATAAAATAAAACAAGAAACATAAAATGGACTGTTGTTTTATCTTAAAAGGGATTGGTTCTAAAACGGATTGATAATATTTTTATTCTGTAAAAAGTGTCCTAAATTGGTTTGCTTTTACTTGACCTAAACTCATATATTATTTTGTGTTTTCAGTAAAGCGCTAATTTTCTATGGTCCTAAAGGCAAAGGAAAACGTAATTAGTTGGTTTATTTGTACTAGGTTTACTGATATATATTAGATAGACTGTTAAGTAACAATTTTTTTTTGTTTCAAGTTTAAACTTCATTCTTTACTTCTTTTGGAAAAACTCCAATTTTTAAAATTAATCTTTGTTTGTTTTTGATTAAAATTTAATGCAGAAACAACGCAGCCATGATCTTTTTTTATTTATACGGAATAATTTATGTTCATTTTAAACTTTGAAGTCACTTCTTAGTTTCAGTGGAAAACTTATTTTCAATATAATTTCTAAATACCGATCAGGACAGACAAGACACAACTAGAAAATAGTGCAAACACTCCCGACAGCTATGAAAAACTTTCAGTCTATAGCATAAAGTTCATTATTTGTACTTCACATAACAATAAATGTTTTTCAGGACCGTTTGTTTTTCGATTAGCAAAAAGCTGTTTTTACTCGGCCGACTTCGCCCAAAAAAGCCATAATGAAGACTGGGCTTTATAAATTGCCTACTGGCTATCAGAAAGTAGAAGGCTACTGTAACAAAACAGAGCTGTTTCATGGTTCATATGGCACTAAAAAAAGCACTTTTGGTGCCATTTCTTAGTTGGAAGAGTTTGGAAGCAAAAAACGGTACCATTGCAATAATTTTGGTCCAAAGTCCTTAACTGGAGATTTATAAGGACCCCTCACATATACTCCCGCCTTGACCCTCTTAGTGAGTTTCATAAATCGCCTACTCATCTCAAAAGTAAAAGATTATTGTGAAAACAAATTAACTAAAATAAAAAAAACTTTTTAACTAAAAATCTACCAAAAATTAAGCTTGAATTATCAACAGTTTTGAATTGAACCTTCAAACTTCACTCTGCGATGAAGCCAGTGTGCTAGTTCTAACGGTGGTAATTGAGGGGAAGGGACGTCCTTTCCCCCTTAGTTTTTTGCTGCTGCCTAGGTTTTGAAAAACACCTTTTTTGGTCATTTCATTGGAAAAGGCATTTTTTTATTTCAAAAAAATGGGGGAAACAACCGAAAGTGCACTTTGTGGGAATGTGCTATCAAGTCAAATTTATGAAAAGCGATTAGGTATAAATATAAGCTTTTACATGAGCCCTTAAACTTAAAACGAACAGACATTATTCCGCATAAATACAAAAAGTCATGGCAGCGTTGTTTCTAAATTAAATTTTAATCTAAAACAAACCAAGATTAATTTCAAAAAACAAAGTTTTTCCGAGCGAAGTAAAGAGCGAAGTTTAAAATTAAAACGGACGAAAATTATTACCTCACAGCCTATCTAATATATATCAAAGACTAGTGCAAATAAACCAACTAAATATGTTTCCCTATACTTTTAGAGCTACAGAAAAATAGCGCTTTACTGAAAACACAAAATAAAAATTGGAGTTTTGGTACAATAAAAGCAAACCAATTAAGAATAATTTTTGCCGAACAAAATTTTATCAATCCCTCTTAGGATCAATTCCTTTTTCGATAAAGCAACAAACCATTTCAGGATTGTTACTTTATTTCTTTTTTTTTCGTTTAATTTGGTATTACTTCTGCACAATGGCTCAGATCAATGACTGAATCTCATTTTGGTTCTGAAAAGGACATGTCGTGATTAGTTGGTAGAGAAGTTCGAAGTAAAGCCATCTTGATATTATTATGATTATAGACAAGCTTGTGTGGAGAGAAATAAATGGATTTCCAGGGTTCATATTATGTTTTATTTGATCTTCATTTCAAGTAATACTAAAGCGTATTTCTCAAAATTTAAGATTGTATATTACTCACTATTGGTATTATAGCTGGCGAGACCAAAATGCTACCTGATAAATTAATCCTATATTTATGTATGATGTTCAATTACTTTGGGGTTATAAAAAAAATATTTAATGTTGCACTTAGGTTTTTAAGATAATTTTAATTGTATACTGAAAGTTACTGATGTCACAACTAGTGTAAGACTATGAAACGCTTTATAGATTCGTTTATTGTTGTCTGGCTACATACTCACTTTTGACTCCCAAATCAATATTCCTGTTTATTATACTTGACTTCTGTGTTTTCAGTAAAGCGCTAGTTTTCTGTAATCCTAAAAGTATAGGAAAACATAATTAGTTTGTTTATTTGTATATTAGTTTTGTTGGTACATATTGTAAGTTTCAACTTCGCTCTTCCGTTCCATTGGAAAAACTTTGTTTTTTTAAAAATTAATATAACTTTAAAACCGATCGTTTCTTCATCAAAGGTTTTTAATACACGGTCTGTTCTATTAACTGTCCAAAAGCGTAAAACATATAAACTTGAAATTACACGTTATCGTCGATTTTTGTTTTTTTTGTGTGCTAGATCTATGTAAACTTGGGTAATGTGTTTTCAATCGTTACCATCATTCCCTATTATTAACGGTGTGTTCAACAGGAAAGTTGTTTAGATCCTTTTATATCTTGTTTATTGACTAATGATTTTTCTTTGTCTATTAGTAACTACAGTTTTGAAGCGTCTGCTGATGATGTTAAAATGTATCGGGTTGATGAAGGTGATTTAGATGCTGGTTTAGTACAGAATTAGATGGTTTATTTCTTTATTGGTTCAGTAGTTCTATGTTTATTAATGCTTCAAAGCGTACTTTTTTACAATATGCAAGTGTTAATTATAACAATATGAATATTACATACTTTATAAGTCCGTAATATTTAGCAGCGTCAATTGAGGGGAGAATCCCCCTTCATCTCTCACGATAGATAGTACCTTTTGGCTGATATTTTTATTCTAAAAATGCCTTTTTGCTATTCCCTTTGAAAAATTTGAAAATCGGAAAATTCAGTCACCCCTAGATTATGAAAATTGACATCGTAAATTGACGCCCCTGATAATATTTGATTCATTCGTTTGAGGCACTCCCCACTCGGAAAATCCCCCTGTTGAAAATTCTCCCCGGTAAATCCTCCAGACATTCCTCCCGCATATTTTATTTTAGTGTTTGATCTTTGGAGCCCAGTTGCGTGAAACTTTTAGGGATTATTTTCTTGATCAAAAAGATCATCAACTTTTTGCTGTGGAAAAAAGTTGGGAGGGTTTTAGTGGCCCAGGAATGAGCCACAAAACTATCTTCCCGATCAGTTTGAAACTTGTAACTGCAATTTCTTGGGTCATGGGACTAATATTAAAAAATCATCCAAAAGATCGGTCCTTTTGGAATTCGTCTCTCCTCTCATAAAGGGGGCTCAATAAAGCACCGGATGTTTCTGATTGGTCTGAAACTTATTCGAGACTCGCGGCTAAGGGAATCCCAATACAAAAGGAAAATAAAAACATATTTCTTCCCTCAAAATGAAGGTGAAAAAAGGGCTGGAAAAGTGCACAAAACTTTTTCCTATCCACTTCAAATGGAAGGTTTTTTTTAATTTGTGAGGGGGGTCATTCCATTGAAAACTGAAAGTTCTTGTGTTTTTTTTAAAGGCCAAAAGCTACTGCAGGGCAATCAATTCCCTCAAAGTTGCTTTTCTGCTATCCATCTCACCCCTAACTCTTATTTTATCTAATCAAACTTTAAGATATCCTGTTTTGATCAAAAACCTTGAGATGTCTAATAAGCTTACCTTCAGGGTTAATATCACCTCCATAGCCTCAATATTAGACTATATTTTACCCTAATATGATGACTTAACCCCCAGAAACATAGAGGATGCAAATTTGGGGTTATTTTCAACTATTATGAATGAAAAATGGTACCCAAAATGTTAACCAGATGTCCTAAAGGATTACAGAAAAAGGAACAGACATTAAAAGGCTCTCAGACAGGGTCTGGTTGTTCTCCCGTCACTTTTGACTTTTACAAAAGGCATTAGAATTCTCAATTTTCGATCAAGTGAGCATCCTTCAAAGTTTCTACGATCACAAGAGAGAGTTGAGGAGGGGAAGCCCCCCTCCTCGAAGGAGCACATTCTGCTTGATTTAGGGTTTAATGTTACTTCGAATTTTATGCTGGTGAGATTTTCTTTGGTGAGATTTGGTGAATTTTTCAGGGGAAATTTTACATTGAGGGAATTTACCAGAATTCCTATACGAAATTCTTCTTATATCTTGCTTTCTCTTTACCGACTCAATTTTACGCGTGGAGAAGTTTTAATGTTGTTCCATACTTTCAGTTGGAAAACTTGTTTTTTTTTTATTTAATTTATCGGAAAACTCAATGCGAGTTCAGATGTTTCGGCATGAAAATAATCTCAGGTAGATGAGAGATTAATTCCCACCCTCCCCCTTCCCCCATACCCTTTCCTATATTTATTTGAAAGCTCATAAGGATTTAGACAGTGCAGACATTGAAACGATCTCTTTTAGGTATGTAGCATCGAACCCGCCTACACAATGACCACCAACCCTCTTTAATAATAGCTGATTGACATTTATATACTTTTCTTTGTTCTTTTTATTTAGCTTAATTTTCCTTTGCGTGCTCAATTTTAAATTAACGTTTTTCCAGAGTGGATTTTTCGGGGTATTTGTGTGATATAATAAATTTTACCCGAGTCACGATTTTTATTTAATAGCACTACTGCGTCTGACGTGTGCATATCTATCCGCTTAATGGCAGATACGAAAGAAAAATGCGGAAAGTAAATATTTACTTTTGGTTCTCCATTTAACGTAAGCTCATGAATACGTGCAAAAATTACCATGACAATTAAATGACAGCAATAGCTTCCTTTTACACGAAGGTCACTACCATTAACTAATTTTTTAGTCATTTATAAATTGCAGTCAATCAATGTCTTCCCAAGGATAATGAGCCTGCTATATTGACTTTGGTGAGGATGTGGTAATCCTTTACAGAAATTGGTTATGTTCTTACTATTTCCCAGTTAATAATAAGGCATGCATGAGCGCGGGGATGGATGGGTCTACAGAAAATCCCTTCGAAAAACGTACTAATGAAAACGCACTGATGATTGAGGGTAAAATGAATTTTTTCTTCTGAAAAAATATATTTTTTCACACTATGTTTGCTTTTCTAGAGGGCCTTAGAAATGACATTGACTCGAAGATTGAAGTGCATGCTAAACTTAAGTGTATCTACTTGGTCAGTAGTTCTTTTCTTGCTTTGAGCCGAAAACATTTTTGATTTTAATTATATAAATAAAAGTGTCGGAGGGGAAAGCTATTACAGATAGTATAAGCACTATAATATTTAAAAAATTACAACATACAGCCAAATATTATTGTATATAAGGCATAAAATTTATTATTAAGATATTATTAATATTCTAATAATAAGGGCATTGATTTTAAGGGCATAAACTTCAATAAAATACTATTATATGTAGGACATAGACTTTATTGGTAAAATATCATCAATATTTTAATAATAAGGGCATTGATTTTAAGGGCATAAACTTTAATAAAATATTTTTGTATGAACGATAAACTTGATTAAGGGCATAAACTTTATTATTAAGTATAAGGGCATTATTATTATATAAGGACATTAATTTCAAGGGCATAAACTTTAATAAAGTTTTGTTATACGTAGGGGACGTAATATTTAAGAATAAACTTTGCTCTGCGGTTCAATGTCATTTTTAATGTTTTCTGATTTATATGTCCGATGAGCCACTTCTTGATTTAACAAGGTTGGCAGATATAAAGATAGGACTCGGGGTAGCAGCTTTAAGGAGAAACTAGGTTGAAAAGAAAAAGTGTCTGGATATATTTCGGAAACTATAGCTATACTTTGCAAGAGCTTTTAGTATTTCGATTTATTACTTTTCCCTAAATAGTTCCTGTTAGTTACATTCCTCCAAGTATGACTATTGCCTTTCATCACCATTTCTGTACTTAAAAAAAGAAGGAAAAAAAACTAGGCCTAAAACAAAAATAGACTTACTATGAAAGTTAACAGGAGGAGTATGTAAGTGTTCATCGTGATTCACCGGGTTCTGAAATAAAAAAAAAAAAATCAAATAAATTTTACGTGATAGAGTAGCCTCTCCTAAAACATTTAAGAACTAGATAAGTCATCAACAAAACAGGTGATGATCTGTTTCATTTAAATGAGTTTAAAAGTTACGGCAATTTAACAACACATGGAAAGCAATGCATGCAGTATTCGATACATATTATACTAAAAATGGTGCTACGTGTGTTCCTCTTCCCCAGAAAACTTCCCTTCACTAAGGTGCTATGCGTATTCCAACTACAGAAATCCCCCATTGAGAATTCCTCCCTAGAAGATTCCAAGGAAAACTTTCCAGGGGAATAAACCGGCCCCCACTAAGAATGGCACGAGTAATGAAATCTTTGGCTTGGAGAAATACATTTTTAAGTATTTCAAATGTAAAAGACACCTGATTTTTTTTTATTTGGCCAATAGTAACCCTTGGGATGCACAATATTCTAGCCCAGTAAGTTTTTCAAAAACATTTTAGGCCTGTTTTAAATGAGCAGATATAACACTTCCATTACTCGTGATTTTGGCTTGAGTTTCAAATTTGTTTTTGAAGAAAATTGGGCATTTTAAATTTAAAAAAAAACAAATTTTAGTGGTTTATTCAAAAATATAATGATAAAAACACCACAAAGTTCTAATTCCCTTTAAATCCTTCCTTGTGGCCTTCTCCGATCCTATTCGGGGTTTTATTAGAACGTTTTGTTTTTTCATAGCGCATTTGAGCGTCAGGCATTATTTATTTCAAAGCTTTTATATTGCGGAATGAAGGGGCTGACGCATCCGCAATGCGTTAAAGCCCATGACTTCATTTCCTTTCAGGCGAATTTGACCAAATGAAATTATCTTTTCCTCCACCGGATTCGGCTTTCCCTAAAAAAAACCTTCTAAGCTCACCTGATTTGCCTTTTGACCCTCAAAAAGGATAAATGGAGACTAAGAAGACTAATGCGACTTATCGAGACGAAAAGATAAATGGATAAGTATACAGTTAAGTATCCAGTAAGTATCCAGATGTACTGGATATAGATCCAGCCCAATAGTAGAACCTAAAGTCATATGCATGAACATATAAGACTTTCCAAGATTCTTACTATCTATACACATTATGGTGAAAATATTCGATGGGGAGGGCTCTAAACTTGATTTTTTAGGCAAATTCTAAATAGTACCAGAAAATCCTAAAGTCTCCAGAGGCAGGCGAATCATATAGTTTAAAAAAGTGTTGTGCCAAAATCGCCTGAAAGCATTACGAAAAAAAATACCCAAAAGTGAAGAAAATAAAATTAAAACAAGAGCTAAGAGCTCATATGGCACTTGTGACGAGGCGAGAAGAGCTAAGAGCCAAGAGATCATATGGTATGAGCTCTAACAAAATTCTATGAATCAATAGATAGACTTAAAAAGGAAAATAAGAGGCTTGATGCCGGTCAAGATTTAAAATAAGAGCTCTGAGTCACAAAGTCCTTCTAAATATCAAAATTTATTAAGATCCGATCACCCACTCGTAAGTTATAAATACCTAATTTTTTCTAATGCCAAGAGCTAAGAGCTCATATGGCACTTGTGACGAGGCGAGAAGAGCTAAGAGCAAAGAGATCATATGGTATGAGCTCTAACAAAATTCTATGAATCAATAGATTGATTTAAAAAGGAAAATAAGAGGCTTGATGCCGGTCAAGATTTAAAATAAGAGCTCTGAGTCACAAAGTCCTTCTAAATATCAAAATTTATTAAGATCCGATCACCCACTCGTAAGTTATAAATACCTATTTTTTCTAATTTTTCCTCTCCCTTTTGCCCCCCAGATGGTCGAATCTGGGAAAACGACTTTATCAAGTCAAATTGTGCAGCTCCCTGACATGCCTACCAATTTTCATCGCCCTAGCACGTCCAGAAGCACCGTACTCGCCAAATTACTGAACCCTCCCCCCAACTCCCCCAAAGAGAGCGAATCCAGTACGATTCTGTCAATCACGTATCAAGGACATTTGTTTATTCTATCCACCAAGCTTCATCCCGATTCCTCCACTCCAAGTGTTTTTCCAAGATTTCCCCCTCCAACTCCCCCCAATGTCAAAAGATCTGGTCGGGATTTGAAATAAGAGCTCTGAGACATGAATTCCTTCTAAAAATCAAATTTCATTACGATCCGATCATCTATTCGTAAGATAAAAATACCCCAATTTTCATGTTTTCCAAGAATTCCGGTTTCCCCCTCCAACTCCCCCGAATGTCACAGGATCTGGTCGGAATTTGAAATTAGAACTTTAAAGCACAAGATCCTTCTAAATATCAAATTTCATTAAGAGCTGTTCACCCTTTTGTAAGTTACAAATACCTCAATTTTCAAAATACCCCCCCCCCCAATTCCACCAAAGAGAGCAGATCCGGTCCAGTTATGTCAGTCACGTATCTTAGACAGGTTTCTATTCTTCCCATCCAGTTTCATCCTGATCTCACCGCTTTAAGTATTTTCTAAGATTTCCGGTCCCCTCAACTGCCCCCCCCCCCCCAATTACGCTTGATCCGGTTGAAATTTAAAATAAGATATCTGAGTTACGAGGTCCTTCTAAATATGAAGTTTCATGAAGATCCGATCACTCCTTCGTAAGTTAAAAATACGTCATTTTTTCTTATTTTTCAGAACTACCCCCCCCCCCAAATTGAGCGGATCCATTCCAATTATGTAAATCACGCATGCAAGACTTCTGCTTATTTTTCCAACCAAGTTTCATCCCAATCCCTCCAATCTAAGCGTTTTCCATCATTTTAGGTTTCCCCACCCCAAACTTCCCCCAATGTCACCAGATCCGGTCAGGATTTAAAATAAGAGCTTTGAGACACGATATTCTTCTAAATATCAAATTTCATGGAGATCCAATCACCCTTTCGTAAGTTAAAAATACCTCATTTTTCTAATTTTTCAGAATTAACCCCCCCCCCCAACTACCCCAAAGAGAGCGGATCCGTTCTGATTATAAAATAAGAGCTCTAAGACACGATATCCTTCTAAACATCAAATTTCATTGAGATCCGATCACCCGTTCGTAAGTTGAAAATACCTCATTTTTTCTAATTTTTAAGAATTGACCCCCCCCCCCCAACTACCCCAAAGAGAGCGAATCAGTTCCGATTATGTCAATCATGTATCTGGGACTTGCGCTTATTTTTCCCATCAAGTTTCATCCCGATCTCTCCACTCTAAGTGTTTTCCAAGATTTTAGGTTTTCCCCCTCCAACTCCCCCCGATGTCATCCGATCCGGTCGGGATTTAAAATCAGAGCTTTGAGGCACAATATCATTCCAAACATCAAATTTCATTAAGATCCAATCACCTGCTCATAAGTTAAAAATACTTCATTTTTTTATTTTTTCCGAATTAACCGGCCCCCCCACTCCCCCCAGATGTTCAAATTGGGAAAACGATTATTTCTAATTTAATCTGGTCCGGTCCCTGATACGCTTGCCAAATTTCATCGTCCTAGCTTACCTGGAAGTACCTAAAGTAGCAAAACCGGGACTTTAGGTTTCCCCCCTCCAATTCCCCCCAATGTCATCAAATCCGATCGGGATTTAAAATAAGAGCTCTGAGACACAATATCATTCCAAATATCAAATTTCATTAAGATCCAACCACCCACTCATAAGTTAAAAATACTTCATTTTTTCTATTTTTTGCGAATTAACCGGCCCCCTACTCCCCCCCCCCCAGATGGTCAAATCGGGAAAAAGACTATTTCTAATTTAATCTGGTCCGGTCCCTGATACGCTTGCCAAATTTCATCGTCCTAGCTTACCTGGAAGTGCCTAAAGTAGCAAAACCGGGACCGACAGACAGACAGACCGACAGACAGACAGACCGACAGACAGACAGACAGACCGACAGAATTGGCGATTGCTATATGTCACTTGGTTAATACCAAGTGCCATAACTAGCAATGTGTCATTAGGGACGGTTTACTGTCATGGGTTCAACTGAGAGACTGATCGAAATTTAAAAAAAAACAGTTTTGTTGCTTGGCGAGATTCTCAAGTAATTTACCATCTGATTCCGATGACAACAAATTCACATATACAAACTTAAAAAAAAAAATTCATAGACAGCTAAATCCTTACTAAAATTTGAAAACGAATGGTTTTTACTTTTAAATTTAATAAATAAAATTAAAGAAATAACTTATCGGTTGACGTAGAACAAACTCAAAAAAGTTTTATTGGGTTCTGTTTTCTCCATAAGCAGAAATTTGCTTAGGGGGCAGACTCATTTTGAGGGGGCATAAAAACAATACAAAACTGGCAAATAGAACAAGAATTATAGCATATTTATGAATATCCTGGAATATTTATGAATATCCTGGGCCGGAAGCATCACCATATACCCTTGCCCTATATGAATGCCTGTGCGTAGTTTAACAGCTTCTTGGATATCGTGGTGCTTGTTATGACTACGAGGCTAAGCTAGAAACTCTTGAGCACAGGAGAGGAACGCTGTGCGTCCCTTTTGAAAAAAAAAATGCAATATTAAACCTTCGTACCGACAACATTTTCTCCAAAATACACTCCCCATTCAGACACCGCCTGCCACGTACTGTTTCTGAATCCGTTCTTATCTTGTCTCCAATCCGTTGCTTAACCTCCAGGTATGAAAAAACGTTTGTATCCTTCATTACTGATAAAATAAACCACTAGTTTCCTTTTTTTTTATTTGGTACTCTTGGTACCCAAGTTTTATGTTCGTTTGATTCTTTTGTTCCCTCCCCATTGTTCATATGTTCTTATTTAACTTTTTCAATGCTAATTTTATCTCACTATTTTTAATTTTGTTCTAGTTATTACCTTTGTAACTTTCAGACATTCAGTCTTTTTTTTTACTAATGAATGGCTTTGCCTTTCTGATTTTGGTGTTTTTGTAATTGTTTAGCCAGTTTTATGTTGTTGTGCTATTTCCACGATTTTATTTTTATTTTTATGGTTTTATGACTCCGAAATGCGAATTTGGTCCATCGGGGCTTGTGATAGTCATTTTTTGAAATTAAATATCTTATCCTACAACGAACACAAAGAAGAAACAACCTGAACACCAATATTTGTCGCTACACATGCTCATCGCAATAGAGTTTTCATATGTGTTTATGAAATGTGATATAAATGTATGTGCCTTTGATTTATTCCTATATTCAACAACAGAACAACACTTGTCCATGTTTAATTGCTTGGATCTTCTGCCAAACTCGTAATTTACCGCAAATAATTTTATTCCGAGACCTCTATCGTAGATGTGTCGAACATTGGCCAGAAACCAAACGGTTACCGAGGCCTAAAATATTGTTTATCGCTGTAGGCTATGTTTCCGACCTATGTATATACATTTTCTTTGCAGTTAGCTATAAAAATAAAATCACACTCGACTGCAGCATCGCTAATACTCACTGTACATGTTTTTGGGTTTTGATCCTCGGTCAACGTTCTGGTGCAATTTACAAGTTTGACTAAAATTGTATCTCAAATGGTACAGGCCCATGGTACACATCAAATGGTATATTTCCCCATTGGCCGGACTATTTTTTACTTTTGAGTTTATGAAAAACCTTCGTCTTTTCCTTTCTTCCTGATTAATTGAGTAATTTTTTCCCAATAGCTGTCAACATGTCAGTTTCAATTGACACTAATATACTGTTCTGTAAGTAACTACTGTGACTTCGCACAACCTTGACAGGATGACAACATTGTAAACAGGTAAATAGATAAGCGTTCATTTAAAAGTATTAAGATATTTAATTTGTGTGATTTTTAAAGTGGCATGGCTTCACCAAAGGCCTAACTAAGGTTTAAAAGAAGATCCCACGTATATAACGAAGGATTCGCTCTAACAAGACTTTAGGATGCCAGAGGCTGCTACGGGTAAATCTTGTTACATCACCATACTGGACGATCTACTTTAGGTAAAGTAGGTATATAATCTACTTTACTTTTTGTGAACCAGGATACAGTTGCGGAAGGGGAAGTAACTTGTCACCCCCACCACTAGATTTTGAAAAATACCTTTTTTGGTTTCGTTGAAACAACCATTAAAACAACACGATTGGCCTACCGCCCCACCTTATATTTGCGGTAATCGACACTCCTACCGGGATGACTAACATGTCATGTAAGCATTTTGCCGGAACTTTTACTTCTGACTCAATCTGCTCAGACATAAGATTCAAATTGTTAAATATTCTAATGGTCAAATAGAGCTATATTGGCCTCTACTGTCCCAGTGAAAAAAAGAAAAAGTTTACTCAATTTTGACCCTAGTATGCTTAGAATGTTTACTGGGGGAAATGTAACTTCCTGAGAGAAGGTTTCTGCCGCAACCACAAATTCTTTGCAAACCAGGCCTGTTTTTGACCAAACAATATAAGTATGTGAGCTGACTCGATGGGGGAACACCGAACATTCGTTGTGGCATCAAGAACTGCGCTATATGTCGATAGTACATTGCATAGTTTAATCATTCTTTAATTCAATAATTGTAAATTGTGTATCTTTGAAAATTTTCCCATAAACTTTGTTTTACTACATCTGTGTTAGACGCTAGAAACTTAATTCAGGAAGTTAAAGCCTGTGAGTCAAACTGATCGGGCAACAGTTTTTTTTCTTTTTACCTTTGGAGGATTCTGCTAGATCGGCTCAATAGAGTTTTCCCTTTAAGAAGAAATATTAACCCTTTTCGCTTGAAAAATAAGAATTTTCTGATATTTGGCAAACTTTTAAATTTAAGTAATCAGAAATCCCACTGCAACATATAGGTACTCTTTAAGTTGTTTTAGCTTCAATGTGAAGGTCACCTAATAGCTAAGTTAATTTAGTATCGCTTTAAAGAGTTCCATTCAAAGAATACTTTTTAATTGCTTGCATTGTAATTTGCATAACAATACTTATAGGTGCGATCCACATAATGAGCAACGACATAACTCTAAAACAGGCGTGCATAAATTTTCAAACATACCAAGGGGCTAGGTACTATTTGCCATGGAATAGGCTAATTATTGCCCCAACAGTGTCTCCAGACAGTCATGAGCTTCTGACATCTCTGAACTTTCTGATCAGCAACATTTACAAAGGGGTTTAACAGTCAAATCTCCTACCGTCTGAATTTTCCCAAACCCTAATATAGATTTTACTGTCAAATAATTTGCCTGATCTTGCAAATATACCGTCCCTACCCGGAAACTAAACAAAAAAAAAAAGTTTTTTAAATGAAAGTAAGGAGCGACATTAAAAATTAAAAAGAACAGAAATTACTCCGTATATGAAAGGGGCTTTTCCTCCTCAACGCCCCGCTTTTTACGCTAAAGTTTGACTCTTTCTCTTAACTCTACATTTTAAAACAGTAAAAAACTTTAGCGTAAAGAGCAGGGTGTTGAGGAGGAAAAGCCCCTTACATATACGGAGTAATTTCTGTTCGTTTTAAGTTTTAATGTCGCTCCTTACTTTCATTTAAAAAACTTGTTTTTTTTTGTTTAATTTCTGGACGTTTTAGAATTAATGCATTTCTTGATCTTGGCTCTCCGCACATAAATAATTAAAACGAAATTTGCATATTCATTTTTTTGGGCTAAATGGCTTTTTCATAGTTTTAATCGGAAGATTTTGAGAAAAAAGGAGCGAGAGAGGAGGCCTAATTGCCCTCCAATTTTTTGATTACTTAAAGAGACATCTATAACTTTTATTTTCTTACTAACATTTTCATAAGTAAAAAATTTACGTAAATTACGAATTAACCTACGTAGCGAACTTCTATATTCGTATGTTTTTACTGCGTATATGAGGGGACTCACCCCTCGTCGATACCTCGCTCTTTACACTAAAGCTTAAATTTTGTCCCAATTCCTTAAGAATGACACCTGAATCACAAAGGCCGTAGAATAAATAGTTGAAATTACTAAAAATACTTTAGCGTAAAGAGCGAGGTATTACGAGGAGGTAAACCCCTCGTATGCGTAATAATTTCTGTTCGTTTTAAGTTTTAATGCTGCTCCTCACTTTCAGTAGAAAAAACTTTTCATATTTATTTATTCATTGTTTTTTTTTAAATAATGCTAGAAAATCCTGCGCCCACTCCATTGAAAGTCTCTTCCCCCATGAGAAGTTCCTCCATGGAAAGATCCTCCCACATACCCCCCCTAAACTACCCCCCTCAACTCTCTCCCCAAACCAAAAAATCCCCCTGAAAACGCCTGTACACTTCCCAGTAACCATTACTATATGTAAACACAGGTCAAAGTTTGTAACTTGCAGCCCCTCCCAGAGGGATGCGGGGGAGTAAGTCGTCCCCAAAGACATAGTTATTAGGTTTTTCGACTATGGTGAATAAAATGGCTATCTCAGAATTTTGATCAGGTGACTTTGGGGAAAAAATGAGCGTGGGAGGGGGACTAGGTGCCCTCCAATTTTTTTGTC
This sequence comes from Artemia franciscana, assembly GCF_032884065.1. Lineage (NCBI taxonomy): Eukaryota > Metazoa > Arthropoda > Branchiopoda > Anostraca > Artemiidae > Artemia > Artemia franciscana. Next base: position 14,514,809 of record NC_088864.1, read on the forward strand.
ACTTAAAAAGGACACTGGAACTTTAATTTCCGTTAGAATGAGCCCTTTCGCGACATTCTTGGACCACTGAGTCAATACGATCACCCCTGGGGAAAAAAACAAAAAAGCAAAAAAAAAAAACAAATAAACACGCATCCGTGATTTGTCTTCTGGTAAAAAATGCGAAATTCCACATTTTTGTAGATAGGGGCTTGAAACTTCTAGAGCCAGGTTTTCTGATACACTGAATCTGATGATGTGATTTTTGTTAAGATCGTATGACTTTTAGGGGATTTTTCCCCCTATTTTCTAAAATGAGGCAAATTTGCTCAGGCTCGTAACTTTTGACAGGTAAGACTAATCTTGATGAAACTTATAAATATTTAAAATCAGCATTACAATTCGATTCTTTTGATGTAATAATTGGCATCAAAATTCCATCTTTTAGAGTTTTGGTTACTATTGAGCCGGGTCGCTCCTTACTACAGTTCGTTACTACGAACTGTTTGATCCCTTTCCATGTGTCTGTTTGTAGCAATGTGCTTGAGTGTCTCCAACTCACAGCTTAGATGCCAATACAGTTATGAAAACTCGACTTATTTTTAGGACACAGTAAGCGGTAGCGATGCTAGCGTCTGGAGACAGGAAACTGGCAGCACAGCTTAGATACCAACAGATACCAATATTGGTATCTAAGCTGTGTATGCAACAAAACAAAATTGCGTTCCCGCCATTGGTGTTGCAGTAAGATCTACGCGTCGAAGCGCGGGCTTTGGGGAGGCGCCAAGTTCAGAGCTCTGTACCAAAAGCTTCTCATGGGCAAAATAGGAGTTTTCATAACTGTATTGGTATCTAAGCTATGCTCAAAGTCAGACTGCTTCTGAATTTGCAGCTGTCATTGGTCTAGCCTATATAACTGACGGAATACAGAGCGGTTTTTGTGTCACCCACCGGGTTAAAGGTTTTAATGAAGCTTAATTTCAGGATTAATCCCAAAGTCAGGTAGTGGAGTGGACAATATAAAGAAGATACAAGTTTTACTGTTTTCTTGGTCACCCAAGAAAATGTCACCAGTAAATTATCTTGATTGCAATTTGATGTCCTTAAACCTTGATGCTTCTTCCTTAAAATTTTGTAGCTAAATGCTATATTGCTTTTTGTTCGCTGAGATGCCAATTTGGCTATACTCATAAAACGAACAGGGGACCAACAATGCTATTTAGTTTTCAGAGAGAAATGTGCAAATCCCTCCAATTCGTGTCTTTTTATGAGACTGACTGCTAAAAATCCTACCAAGCATATGTTAGCATCGAGCTAGTCTAATTTGATCCTAAAAAGATTTTCTTCCATCTTAGGCATTGACGAGTTTGTATTCAAGGGAAGGATTAAGGAGTTTAAACCGGCCCCGGAATGTTTGCACGACTCGTAAAAACGTAATAAAAATGAATAAAATACATTTTTGGGGTATTTTAAAGTTTTATTGTACCCCCCCCCCCAAAAAAAAATACCCACTGAATAAAATCGTAGATATGACCCTCGGTATTAATCCCCATTTTTAGGGAATATGCTTATGGATATAATCAAATACTCTGATATTGTCTTTAAAAAGTAAAAAAGTGTAAAGCTGACTTAGTCAGATTGGCTTCTCAAAAATGATTATGGAACAGATACTGCCATAGTCAATAAATAAGTTATAGCAGCTGATAAGGCAAAAGATAAGAATAATAAAGATAAGTACCATAACTAGTTATAGACACTACTGATTTTCTATGAACAATATCTTAATGCGTGAAGCGATATTAGAGAAACTTACTTGTTATACATTGTTGGCAATAATAGGTTGTGTGTTAGAAAACACCTTTAATTCACTCCTAGCCCACTACCGTTGAGTTGCTCTTTGTTTTCAATCTAAAAGGTGCCAATATACAGTGAGATCTCGGTAGAAAGAATTTAGTTTTATTCAGAAAATTGAAGAAATATGACGAATTCATTAAACTAAAGAAATAGAAAGTTGGATTTTAAGGGTAGTAGGTTGAAAGGTATGACAAACCACCTTGACTTGAATTTACGGCCTTGCTGAAGCTATCTCAGCCTCGATTGTGAATGCCTTCTACCTCTAGGTTTTACGTTTTATGCCAATACCAAAACTTGGTTTACTGCTATATGGATTATTTACAGGAAACGGCTCGTGCCGTCTGAAACAGTGCCCGCCTGTCAAACATTTCCAATTGTTGTTAGAGGGGGCGAGGCTATGTGCCCCTCTTGCAGGAACATTTGCAAATATTCTTAGAAAATAACTGAGACACCTCAGAGGCTTTATTGCCAAGACAATGGAACTGGAAGCATGGGTGCCATTAGGGGTGGTGCGGATAGGGGGAGGGATATTTGCCTACTCCTAGATTTTGAAAAAAAACTTTTTGGTATTATCATTTCAAAAATTCCCCCTGGATTTTGAAAATATCTGTGGCTGTATCTTCATTTTAAACATTGAAAAAAAAATTATCCACCTTTACTTTTTAATGAATTGCCACTCTTAGATGGGAACCTCCAACATGTGGCCAAGCAAGTAGGTGTTAAAAGCGCAGTCAAGCCTTCAAGGCCCTTCGGTGTGCCTTGGGTGTTTATTGTTCACCATATAGTAGGTTTTACAGAAGTTGATGATGTATGCTAAGTCTCGCTGGTACACAATATCACTAAAATAGTGCTTGCACACTTCACTTTCACTTTGTTTCTCTTTGTCACTTTGTTTTATTCACCTTGTTTTTCTATGCAAGTCTTTTTTCACACGTTTTTGGGTTGGTGTCCCAGTGCTATTGAAACTTTGTTATGCCACTCTAAGCATTTTCATCTATGTTACCATCGTTAAAAACAATTGTCCTTCGATACAGAAACGATTTGTGAAGGGAGATACCTTAAACAGTCATGAACTGATTGGTTTACGTTGGGGTCTATGAACATGAATTTTATCCTAGCTGTCCTTAAGACCTAATTTTGAGTATTCTGTACTCAACATGCTAAGGTTTGTTTTGACTGGCCATAGACTGTCACATATAGGCAACAAGTGATATCCCAAATAAGGATAGTTTCTGTTTTGACTCGGTCAGCAAAAGCCAATGTGGACTCCAGATGATTTATGTTCTTTCAATAATTAAATTTTAAAAAAACAAGTTTCTTCAAATGAAAGTAAGAAGCGACATTAAAACTTAAAACGAACTGATATTATTCCGTATATGAAAGGAGCTGTCCCCTTCTCAACCTCCCCCTCTTTACGCTAAAGTTTGACTCTTTGTCACAGTTCTACTTTTTAAAACAATACAAAAGATCCTCCCACGTAACCACGTAACTGTTGTAGATAGGATTTTGAAACTTCTACAGTAGGGCTCTCTGATACGCTAAATCTGATGTTGTAATTTTTGTTAAGATTCTATGACTTTTAGGGTGTTTCCCCCTGTGTTCTAAAATAAGGCAAATTTTCTCAGGCTCGTTACTTTTGATGGGTAAGACCGAACTTGATGGAACTTTTATGTTTAAGTTCAGCATAAAAATGAGATTATTTTGATGTAACTATTGATATCAAAATTCCGTTTTTAGAGTTTTGATTACTATTGAGCCGGGTCGCTCCTTACTACAGTTCGTTACCACGAACTGTTTGATAATTTTGTTCGTTCAAACTTCACTAGATTCGTCTTATATCATAACAATTTGTGCATTTATTGCGGTATCGGAACAGGGAAAGTATGTTTTAGTTTCAAGTTTAGTTATTTACACACGAAGTTTAAACCCCAATCCGGACGTTTTAAGCTGTATAAAATTTATAACTTTTAATCTAATACACCACGGAACTTGCTTGAGTAACGTCAGTCTTTAGATACTCTTAACTATTTTGTACGGCCCGCAGCTTGACTTGGACGTCCGTAAAAAAAAAATGTTCTGTTTTTACTAAAAATAAGTCCAAGCAAGTCAACCTTATGCAATGTATAGAATTTAACTGTAAAAATCAATAATACTGTTTTAAAAAAGGTGGAGACAAAGATATTAGAATTGATATCGTCACATCTCTTCTACGAGTTTTCAGAAGCACAGTTTTTTCTACATTGGGAAGGGAAAGGATCTCTTGACCAACCTGTAAGCTTTTGAATTGAATTTTTAGAACAATAAATCTAACCTTATTGGGATTTGGGTTGAATCGTTTGATGATGTTTGGTCTTCTAGAAATATTAAATGAGAATATTAGGTTTATGATACCAGAAAACTGAAACTCAGACAATGTTAATGGCCGAGTCTTAGTAGAATATAGAATAACGTGTTTCTCAAGACCCAATTCTAAGGATCTTGGTAGGTATTTATAAGCGAATTCTTGAAGTGTTTATTCAGTTCCTCTCCAGTGTTAATTCAGTCATGTTTTTGTCTTTTGTTGGTTTCCTACCATTGTATATAGACTTTATAAAATAAATGCATAATTTATAGAAAAGAGATTATTGTACCTCCTCCCACGAGAACCATAGCTCTGAACGAATTGGCTACACGCTTACCAATACGCTTAGCCTACCAGATGCTTATTAAAGTAAACCCAGACGCAATCAGAAAGTTTGTAAAGGTTTACAACCCTATGCAGCGTCTCCAACATAAAACAAACATTCAAGCTCAAATGAAGTCGGATTGGACTCGCAGAAACCCGTTATGGAAAAATATCAAGTTTCACAAAACAACCCGAAAAAAATTAAATGCAAAAAAAGAAATAGGCAATTAAATTCAGCTTAGCGAAATGTAGTTTACAAAATTTAAAACAAATCAGTTAACGTTCTTCTTAAGAGTTGGAAAATCTACTATATTTTATTTACTTACTAAATTTACCTACTTAATATTTTTTTACTTTTTAATTTACCAATAATTTTAATTTTTTATTTTAAATTTCTTAATTTAAAAATAATTTAAATTTTTATTCTTGAACATTTTTTAATTTATTTACTTAATAACTAAATTGGTACTTGTTAAATTAAACGCATCACACTCAAGAATTACCCGTGGTTAGATCTTGGAAAACCGGTTTCACAAAAACAAAGACAAGCGACGGGTGATAGAATGCATTAGACTTGTATAATTTAGACTATATATTTGCACATTAGGGGAGGTGGGGTTAGGTTAGGGTCGCTGTCAAACAAAATACTTTTCAAGTATTTGAAAAGTATTTCAAATACTTTACACCCCCCTCCCTCCCTCATTTGCAAATGTATAACCCAAATCATATTATTATAAGGTTAAATTTTATTGGGATTGACCCAACTTCACTTTTTGGATGTGTTTCGTTTAATTAACAAGTACTATTAAATTCAGTAATTATTTACTAATTTATTAATAATTTATTTACTAAATTTGTTTTAGCAAAACTCCCTGAGCAAAGTTGGAACGTTGTTGGTGCATTAAATTATAAAAAGTCACTCTGAAAACAGCATCTCAATGAAGGTGTATAGCTAATACCACCCGGAAAATCACCCCCGTAGGCCATTCCTCCAAGCTAATTATAAATCTCCCCACCTTTCCCACACTGACAATTCCACCCAGAAAATGACCCCTACCATGGACAATCCCCTCGGAAACCCCCCTCACAGAAACTTTCCTCTGGAAAATTCCCTCCCCCGCAGACAATTACTCCTGAAAACACCCCCCCCCCCACTTAAATATGAAATTGAGCAGCCAAAGGGACCGTATTACAAATAGAGATAATGAAGAAAAGAGTGAATTTTGGAATGGTGTACCTGTATTCCGATTACAGGCAAAATAAATGGTGCAGAATATCATACAGTGTTTAGTTTCGTACTTTTATTTCTCTTAATTTTTTGTGTTTGAAATAAGTAAATAATTTGCTAGTTTATTTGAAATACGGAATTCTATTCAATTCAAATTTGCTTCGTTCTGACATAGATTTGACCTCCATGTTATTTAAATTAAATATAAAAATAGCCCTTGGACCTAGCGGACATGCTCTCCATCATAAGGGGTGAGCTGGTATCATCTATTAAAGACATCGGTGCATGACCAAGTGCATTGGAAACTCATTGCTCGTATTTCTTATTCCCAGCCTCTATTTCTCTGCACTTCCATCATAGGGCAACCCTTCCGTAGTTGCTACTAATTTCATATTCCCAAATTATTTTATTTGCCCTTTATCTTACCCTTCCATGAAAACTCACCCTTCCAAAACACAAGAGAAAGAATCAAAAGAAACAAAATTATAAAAATCAATGCTCTAGGATATACACCATATAATCTTCCAGGATTTTGGAATATAGGTAGGTAAAATATTCCAGGGTCTTCTCTTTGCTTCACTCTTTGTAATTGTCTTACTTTCCCTCTGGCTGCTGAATTTTACAAGGGAAACTTTCCAGGGGGTTATAGTCAATAGAGGGAATTTTCCAGGGGAATATTCTGTAGAGGGGATTGTCCAGCGAGGGAATTCCTCGGCGGGTATTGTCCCTGGCGGTGATTTCTGGATGGAGAGTAGCCCACAGGGGAAGTGAAATGGCCCAGGGGTAATCTACCGAGGGGAGGTTCCGGGGAAATAGCCAAGAATCTCAATAGAATGTAAATTTTAGCATAAGTGACATATCTGTGAGATTCGGCTACCAACATAAACTTCGAAGAAGGAGCGCACACTTTTTAAGTGTGTCCTTTTTCTAGATCATCTTATTGCTATATCCTTAAAAATTCATGTCGTGGTTAAAGCAATGGGTTTTCACTCAAGGCTCACGAAGATGACCACAAGAAAGAACGAAAATTCGAACGATCTGATGGATGTACTGGAAAAAATTTCTGGCATAGTCTTAAACGAAAAAAAAATTAGACAAAAAACTAGACTATCCTTGAGTTTCTTGAGGGTGGGGGGGTCCATACTTCAATTATTTTGACTGACTTTCGTCAACAAAATTTTTGAAGTGCATTTACATATAATGCATAATAATTGCTTTCAAACTCACCGAATGAACGGTATATAAAGAGCGACGCATTCAATATTAGTGGAAACCTTAGAAAACAGTTCCAAATTCCTGTACCCAATAAAAAAACATGGACTTGTTAAAATTTTCCTTCGCAACATATTATCCATTAATATGGTTCTTTCTAATGTATAGAAACACGTCTTCAATATATCAGTCAATATTATACTAAGGAACAAGTAATTATAGTACAATAGGAACTCATACACACAAGAGGAACAATAATTATACTAAGGAACAAATCTTCGTTAAAAAGCACTAAATTATGGCCAGTCAAGCTTAGACAGCGTTAGAATAAAAGTGTCAATATTTGACACAATTTTTCTTCTGTCGATAACAATTTTATAGATTAAAAAAATGTTGCTCTCTGGTTATCCTGGTCATTAATTCTCCATATTACCAGCGACTTATTTTGGTTAAATAAGCTGCGATACAGAAAGCCTAGAGCTGGAAATAGAAATTTCAAATAATGGCTTTCTTAGCTTTAGTCAATCTCGGTGGTTGTACAAACAAAGGGATAGAGAAAAAAAACTGTTTCATATTCTTCGGTCATAGGTATTCCCTCTTTTAGGTCATGAAGTTTCAAGCTAAAATATTAACAGTTTTCCCCTTTCCAGAATCAAAGGAAAGCCCAGAGCATTTCAGGTTTCAGGCCCTTTGCCCTTGTACTCTGTGGGATTCTTTAAATAATATACCTTATAGAAAGATAAGGCTGACTTATCAACTTTGATAAAGCCGTTTTAAAAATTTAACAATTTTTTTTTCTTCGGGTAAGCTATAACCTCCAAGAATAGCATAATTTTCCCATGATCCGAGAATCGTATAATTTTCCCATTCTGCATGGAACACATATCAAGCTGTAAATATAGAGCAAGGATTTTAAATCCTTAAAATCCTAAGCATCACGGCTTTGGGACACTCGGATTTGTTTAAACTAAAGACCAAAACGTGTTATTGGGAGAGGCAGAGGCTCCTACCTTAGAAGCTGCAAGTATATCCGTGCAGTCCCTCTCCTTGAGCCGGGAACTTGCAGTAACACACTCTAACTTCTTCGGATAGTCACTGAACGTATCTTAGAAACTTTTTCGGTAAAGAAGCTACCCGAATCTTTGAAAAAAGATACCCCTTAAGGTAAATCAGTTCCTTTAATTATAGAGGTCAAACCGCCTACACTTCATACCTCTCTGCCCAATAGCAACACACAGAACATGCTGCGACGATGTTATTCTTGAAAAGTAACTCTGAACTTGAAATCTCTTCTGTGGTGTCATTCAGACCTTGGTAATAGATTTATTGTGTTTACATGCGCATATTGCTTGAAATACTGAGAGACAGGGTGTGCTACTAAATCGTCCTTCCAATTTTAAACACTTCCATTCCTAACGCTGAAAGAAGAATTATAAAAACTGGATAATCTAACATAAATTAAATAAAAAAAACTAGTTTTTTTAACTGAAAGTAAGGAGCCACATTAAGACTTAAAACGAACAGAAATTACCCGGTGTATGAAAGGGGCTGCTCCCTTTTCAACGCCCCGCTCTTTACGCTAAAGTACGACTCTTTCTCTCAATTCTACTTTATTAAACAGTAAAAAACTTAAGCATAAAGAGCAGGGCGTTGAGACGGGAGCAGCCCCTTTCACACACGGAGTAATTTCTGTTCGTTGCAAGTTTTAATGTGGCTTCTTAGTTTCAGTTTAAAAAAAACTAGTTTTTTTTAGTTTAATTTCTGAACGTTTTTGAATTAATGCATGTTTGATTTTGGCTCTCCGCACATAAATCATTAAAATGAAATTTACATATTAATTCTTTTTTTGGCTAAATAGCTTTCTCTTAGTTTTGACCATACGATTTTTGGAAAAAAGGGGTGGGGGAGGAGGCCTAATTGCCCTCCATTTTTGGGTTACTTGAAAAGGCAACTAGAACCTTTAATTTTTAACGAACGTTTTTGTTAGAAAAAATATACGTAACTTAAGAATTAACTTACGCAACGAACTTTTATATACTTATATTTTTATTATGTATATCAGGGGGTTTTTCCCCTTGTTACTACCTCACTCTTTACAATAAAACTTAAATTTTGTCCCAACTCTTTAAGAATGACCCCTGAATCAGAAAGGCCGGAAAATAAACAGTTGAAATTACTAAAAATACTTTAGAGTAAAGAGCGAGGTATTTAGGAGGAGATGAAACCCTCATATGCGTAATAATCTCTGTTCGTTTTAAGTTTTAATGCTGCTCCTAACTTCATATTTATTTTTTCATTTTTTTTTGTAATAATGCTAGAAAATCCTGCACCCCCTTCATTGAGTTTCTCTTCCCCAATGACATATTCCTCCAAAGAAAGATCCTCCCACATAGCCCCCTCCCCTCAATCCCCCCAACCCAAAATAATCCCCCTGAAAAACGTTTGTACACTTCCCAATAACCATTACTGTATATAAACACTGGTCAAAGTTTGTAACTTGCAGCCCCTCCCCTGGGGACTGTGGGTGAGTAATTCATTCCAAAGTCATATTTATTTAGGTTGTCGACTATGCTGAACAAAATGGCTATCTCAAAATTTTAATCCGTTGAATTTGGGAAAAAATGAGCGTAGGAGGGGGCCTATTTGCCCTCCAATTTTTTCGGTCACTTAAAAAGAGCACTAGCACTTTTAATTTCCGTTAGAATGAGCCTTCTTGTGACATTCTAGGACCACTCGGTCGATACGATGACCCCTGGGAAAAAAACAACAAAAAAACAAATAAACACGCACCCGTGATCGGTCTTCTGGCAAAAAACTACGAAGTTCCACATTTTTGTAGACAGGAGCTTGAAACTTTTACAGTAGGGTTTCCTGATGCACTGAATGCGATGGTGTAATTTTCGTTAAGATTATATGACTTTTAGGGAGTGTTTCCCCCTTTTTTCCAAAATAAGGCAAATTTTTCCAGGCTCGTAACTTTTGGTGACAAAGACTAAATTTGATAAAACCTATATATTTAAAATCAGTATGAAAATCCAATTCTTTTGATGTATCTTTTAGTATCAAAATTCCGTTTTTTTTAGAGTTTTGTTTACTATTGATCCGGGTCGCTCCTTACTACAGTTCGTTACCACGAACTGTTTGAAAGTATATAAATTAATCTATTCGAGATTATTAGTTATAAGAAAATTATTAAAGGGTATTGATTGTACTTATCGGTCATATAATAAACACTATAGAATTTCGATCGCGGATTATGCGAACATGACACAAGAAACAGGTCAAGCAACTTCTTTATACAACACAATTAGCTTTGGCTTGGTTGGAAAATATATTGTAGCTATATCTTATTTAAGTATTTAGTTGGTATATTGGTTTGGTTAAGTTAGTATAATATATGCTATGCTTTACCCCCCTCCTCCCTAATGTTCAAATATATAGCCCAAATTTGTTTCTAAGTTATTATATTTTGTTTGATTTCATTAGCATTAGTCGAACTTCACTTCCCGAGTGCTTACTATCTAACCGATAAGTGCTATATTAATTTATAAAGGAAATAGACTAATAAAAAGGTTAGATAAATTAATTGGACATAATAGGGGTATAAGCATTTTTTTAATTACGCTATTCCTGTTTAATAAACATAGATGTTCATTGTTATTCAATTATTTTTCACGCAGGGTCTGTGTTGGAGTCGATTTAATATAATCATCCATGTAAATGAAGGTCTGTCTCCAAGAAAGGAAATACTGGGCATTCATTACCCCCTCCCCTCGAAAACCAAGAATATACAAAAAATGGTAAAATTTGAGGCACTGGATTTTTTTTCTTGTCAATTGTACATCCAAGATCCGAGCTGCTCTTTTTCACTTTAAACCTATCTATAAACAGTTAACAATATGCACAATTCGCAACCCTTGTGCTAGGAGCTGTGGGATGCATGTCACACCTGCAGGTGAGTTTGATGGATCTTTTGATTATTTGAAGTAAGAAAGCTATTTCAGAGTTTTGATCCACTGTTATGGTTCAGACTATGGGGAGCCGGGTAACAAATTGGAAAACCAAGGGGGATGGTTGCTCTCCTATCACATTCAACCGCTAAAAAAAACACTAGGACTTGTAATACCCAATCGAATAAACCCCCTCCTTAGTTCCTTTTGACCACCCCTTCTATACGAAGTGGTGGGAAAAATACATAATATATTGAAGGAAGAGCTCCAAATGTTCTGTCCCATAGGCCTTATACACGTTTGCAGTCTTTAAGAAAAATGTATCAGCCTTTGGTCAAACAGATCGTAGTAACGAACTGTAGCAAGGAGCGACCCGGCTCAACAGTAACCGAAAGTATAAAAAACGGAATTATGATATCAATGGTTATACCTAAAGAATTGCATTTTAATGCTGATTTTAACTTTATAAGTTTCATCAAGTTTAGTCTTACCCATCAAAAGTTACGCGCCTGAGAAAATTGGCCTTGTTTTAGAAAATAGGGGGAAATACCCCTTAAAAGTCAGAGAATCTAAACGAAAGTGACACTATCAGATTCAACGTATCACAGACACATACTGTAGAAGTTTGAAGCTCCTACCTACAAAAATGTGGAACTTTGTATTTCTTGCCATAAGACAGATCACGGATGCGTGTTTATTTGTTTTTTTTTTCCATGGGGTGATCGTATCGACCCGGTGGTCCTAGAATGTTGCGAGAGGGCTCATTCTAACAAAAATTAAAAGTTCTAGTGCTCTTTTCAAATGACCTAAAATTGGAGGGCATCTAGGTCCCTTCCCACGCTAATTTTTTCCCAAAGTCACCGGATCAAAATTTTGAGATCGCCATTTTGTTCAGCATAGTCGAAAAACCTAATAGTTATGTCTTTGGGGTAGATTTAATCCCCCACAGTCCCCGGGGGAGGGACTACAAGTTAAAAACTTTTGACCATTGTTCAAATATAGTAATGGTTATTGGGAAGTGTACAGGCATTTTCATGGGGACATTTTCGCACTGGGTGGGGGGGGGGTAGGTCGGGGGAGGGGCTACGTGGGAGGATCTTTCCATGGAGGAATTTATCATGAGGGAAGAAAATTTCCGTGAAGGGGGCGCAGGATTTTCTATTACTATTAAAAAAAAATGAGAAAATACATAAAAAAAAATTTCGACTGGAAGTAAGTAGAAGCATTAAAACTTAAAACAAACAGAAAATATTTCGCATATAAGGAGGTTCGTCTCCTCCATAATACCTTCCTCTTTACGCTAAAGCATTTTTAGTAATTTCAACTATTTATTCTGCGGCCTTTGTGATTCAGGGGTCATTCTCAACGAATTGGGACGAATTTTAAGTTTTAGTGTAAAGGGCGAACCCCCTCATATACGTAATAAAAATATACAAATATAGAAGTTTGTTATGTAAGTTAATTCGTGAGTTACATATATTTATTACTAATAAAAACTTTGGTAAAAAAAATAAAGTTCTAGTTGCATTTTTAAGTAACCAAAAATGGGAGGGCAACTAGACCTCCTCCCCTACTTCTTTTTTATCAAAATCTTCCGATCAAAACTATGAGAAAGCCATTCATAAAAAAAAATATGCAAATTTCGTTTTAATTATTCATGGGCGGTGAGCAAAAACCAAAACATGCATTAACTCAATAATGTTCAGAAATTAAATAAAAAAAAAAGTTTTTTTAATTGCAAGTAAGGAGCGACATTAAAACTTAAAACGAGCAAAATTATTCCGTATATGAAAGGGTTGTCCCCTCCTCAATGCCTCGCTCCTTACGCTAAAGTTTTTTTTATTGTTTTAATTAGTAGAGTTGTTAGAAGGAGTCAAACTTTAGCGTAAAGAGCGTGATGTTGAGGAGGGGACAACCCCTTTCATATACACAATAATTTCTGTTCGTTTTAAGTTTTAATGTCGCTTCTTACTTTCAGTTAAAGTAAACTTGTATTTTTATTTATTCCAAAAGGATCTAATTCCATTACCACACGTAGTCTTGTCAATAGCAAAAAAAACATTTATAGCAATTTGTTCAATAAGATATTTAATATCTCTAGTTAATTTAATACAGATTTTGAGAAGAGGACGACACAATGTGTTTGATCTCCATGAACAATGGTATTTAAGGATTTCTGAGCCTGAGGATTAGAAAGCTTAAACTAATATTGCAATGTAAAAGTCGAAACTGAAAACACATCGATTGCATATCTTGAAAATGGTAGGTTTTATGCTTTGACTTTAAGCTCTAGCCTGGAAAGTCACCAGTGTAGAGGGACTAGACTTCAGTGCTGTTAGTCTCTTGCAGAGTAACCTGATGTAGGCGTGGAATGGAGCTTCTTTGAGGTCCAGGAATGACCCCTTCCCCGCATCTTGGGGAATGGATTGACCACGAATAGCGTCCAGTCATCTGGTGTGTGGTCTTCCTCTTGGGTGCTTTCACCATTTGCAGTTTGGTCAAAGTTGAAGATGAGTCAGACGGGAGTTTTGGGGGACAGACTAAGTAGATGGCCATACCAAAGCATCAAGCGAGACACCATCTGATCGGACTGGGGTGGTACTTTGAAGGACCGGAGAAGTGCCAGATTCTGCATTCTGTTGAGCCACCTGACGTGTTGACTTTTTTTGAAGTTTTTCATCTGGATGTCATCAGCATTCTATACCTTGTTTGGGGTCATTAACCTCGGGAAAAAAAGTCGTACATTTTTCAAGCTTAGTCTAAAAATTGTATTGAGAAAAAAGGAAAGCTAAGGGATAAATTTTTTACCCTCCGATATTTATCTAAACGACCTTTCAGAAAGAATTAGAAAATGTAGGCAAAAAAATGAGCTTTTTGAGGCTTCAGGTACGCCACCTATAGATAGATTTACTGACACTTCTTCATAATAACTGATGTGCAACAATACATAGCGTCATGAAGCCTCAAAGAGATTCCAGACGCTTAAACAAAATAAGAAAAAACAATCTTATTAACCAATTATTTTGTATGGACTGCATGTATTTTCAGAAACTAATACTTTGCCATGCGACCTCTTAAACTGGAAAGTTGGATTGATAGCTTTTCGATAATTATAAATCAATTGGTTATTCTAACTACCTTTAGCGGGACCAGAGGATAAACTGTCCTCTCTGGCACCAAAAGCCTTTGGAATTACCTCAGACGATCAATTCATCCTGTCTGATGTCTGGAAGTCACAGTGTGTTTCTGACAAAATAAATACAAATGTTCCATTAAACGACCAAAATATTATCATCACGCTTTATATTACATTTGGGGTGCCAGATTTTAGGGCCAAGGAACATTTGACGATGACGTATTTGCTCTTCTTTTTGGCTAAATATTTTCTTCAGTTTCTCAAAAGTTTTGCTCTATACATTTAAGACGGAATATATAGTATAAGCGGTAGCGACTGACCACGTGCAAAGTTCTCGACTAATCTGTCTTTATCAGCCACGTCTCGCAAGCATGCAGCAGTTAGCCTTACACGGTTGCCGTACACACCAGACTCTGACTTTAGTTTCGGCTGAGATATCCCGTCTTGACCATAGTACTAGCTCGAGACTGGCAAAGATTCTTCAGAGTTACGTGGGGAGTGATACCTCTCTCAGATTCTCGAGCTGGTGTTAATAAAAAACCAAGATACTTGAATTCTTCGACATTTTCTATTGGCTTGCCATCAAGCTTAGCATACCAACGAGAAGTTTGGTTGAGACACACCACTTTAACCTTAGAGATGATGACGGTGCGTTTTATGTTGCTCGAGATCTCCTATCTATGGAATGGGAACTCGACTACCTCAAATCCATTCGAAGTAATTTCTAACGGTGAGATGCCATCAGGAGGGGATCTAGAGCAAAATCCTGGGATGGGGTCCAATATGACAAGGGCATCGATAAGTAATCTCGGGGGGCCCAATGTGACAAAGGTGCTAATAATTGACCAAACTGACAAATTTGTTCTAAAAAAAGAGTGAAAAAAAGGAAAAAAAAAAAACAAGGAAAGAGGGCACCAGAATTTTATTTTTTTTTGGGGGGGGGGGGCAGGCCTCTCTGAGTAAACCTTATTTTTATAGGGTAAAAAGTCCAAGTCTGTCGGGGATTAAAGATATTTGTCTGAAAAATTATTTCAAAATTTGCTTGATTTTTCAAAAAGGAGGAAAATATTTTCGAGAAATCAAATGAAAATCTTAATGAAAATCACACCATCAGAATTAGCATATCAGAGAATACTTTTGTAGAGGTTTCAAGCTCCTACCTACGAAAATGTTGAGTTTGTGTTTTTTGCCAGAAGGAAGATCACGGGTGTGTGTTTATTTTTATTTGTTTCCCCAGGGGCCAATGGTTTTTCCAGATAAATATTTTCCTTGGTTGATGTTTCCCCCATTCCACAGATAAAAATAAATGGTTAATATGGATATTATTATGGATTCATATATTAGCTATTATCAAGGAGAAGCGGTTGGTCATTGTATAGGCAGAGGGAGGGCTGCATGCCTAAAAGAGCGTATTTCAATGGCTAAATTGTCTAGCTTCCCATAAGCCTTCAGATAAACATGAGGTGTACGGGGGGGGGGGGGTGGAGGAATTAATCTTTCAGTTACCTTCATTTGGACTAAGCCCGAATAAGGAGTGCTGTTGGGTGATACCTTATTCTTCTTCAAAAAAAAACAATTCTGATGTTTATTTAAAGCTTCATCTAACTCTTTGATACCCTACATGGGACACAGGCCTTACCGATGGGACATGGCACTATTTTGGTTGGTCATGGGGGCAGGATCTGCACCCTTCGGCTGATTATACGTTAGACCCTTAATTTTTGAAAAACATTTTTTTTTTGTGTGTGTGAACGACGTGACATTCAAATGCAATTAAAGGGCAAACAATATACAAGATAGTACTTCTATGTCGTTATACATTGCGTGAAAGGAGTTGTATTCAGACAATATTTTTTTATTATTATAAAATATTCCCAGGGGAAAACCCCAAAAAAGATACCAAGTTGGTGGACTTTTAAACTTCAGGACAGGGTATTAGGATTTACCAGACAATACCACGATGGGGAAACAGGATTTTAGAAATTCCTCGGTGGGGAATGGCCCCAAATCTGTTGGGAACTGCTGATCTTGCTATACTGGTTTGTTTCATATTTCAACTGGTTTGTTGATTTTGTAAATAAAATGATATACGGTGACGTTTAAGTATGCGTAAGCTATTATGAAGGATGGGTTGTGGGCCATTTTGTAGGCCGGGGACAAAGATGGATCTAGAGCAGGATCTTGGGGGGGGGGTGATAAGGGTGCCAATAATTTACGAAATTGACATGTTGATTTACACAGAGAGTAAAAAAGAAGAAAATAAATTAGGGCGCCAGGAAAATCTTGGCTTCCCCCCTCAGTCCCCTTGACCCACCCCTGCGGGGAGAGGGAGGCAGACCCCTCAAAGAGTGCATTTTAATGGCCAGATATTCCAGCTATGATTGAACCTTGTTATTATTTACTTTTGAGGGAGGGGAGAAAGGGATATATAAATCCACTTCCTTCTCCGAAAACGTTTCGTGTTTTCTATTGTATCTATTTAGATAACTTTGAAGACCACACTGCCTTTCTATGACGAAAATATAACAGTTCAAAATAGGGATGAAACCTTTTAATTTTGAACTGTTATATTTTCGCTATTGTATCTATTGTAGCTCGAATCTTCTATTTATTATTGCTGAAGTTAAAATTAATCCCTTTAGGGTATCGCTAAAATACAAAAAAACAATAATCATAAAATTCAGAAAGAGTTCAGAAGTCATCAGTTAAGAATTAATATTGTGGTTTTTCGTTTGAACACATGATAAAACAACGAAGAAACAAAAAAAACGATAATAAAAATAAAAAGGAGCGATTTTCAGCTGTGAATACTGGTTGAAATTCGCCTTGTTTGTTTTTTGTTTGTTTGCAGCTAGTTTCGTCTCAGAAAGTATTCTCACTTAAAATCATGACTGTATTAATCCAAGACTATAGTGGGAATACAGCATAGCCTTACAGGATAGGACACCTTTTATCAATGTTTCCGAACCAAGTTGTCGTCAACATTCCTAGTGAACAGCCTCTCGGTCTGAACATTGATGAAGTCAACTCAGAACTATGTACATCTACAAAAGATAGTCTGCAGCCCATAAATTTGTACTAAACCAAATGCATGCAGAATGATATCTTGATATCTTGTCAAAGAACACTTCAGACAATGATGATAAATGCTCATCATCATTTTACTGGTAATTATATGATATAGAGCCATCACTAATGATACCTATTTAGAAACTTGGTAAAAAAAAGTAATTAAAGATGTAATATCTTTAATGTAAGATCTTTAAATTATGCAGCAATAAGCAAAGATGCCACTTCTTATTCTTTGTTTCAAAATTTAAAAGAATCGACTTCTTTTAATGATTTTGACAATATTGAATAATTTTTCGATTACATCCTCCAGCAGGATAATTGAGCTGATAACAGGGCAGAGTTTAATATTATTGTTTTTGAAATAGCTTGGAGACGCATGAAATAGCTTGGAGATTCGAGGTGAAAAAACAAGAGCTAAGAGCTCATATGGGACTTGTGACGAGGTCGGAAGAGCCAAGAGCTTCTTCCCATAAAGTTTCTTTACGATCTCTCCACTCTAAGCGTTTTCGAAGATTTCGATTTCCCCTCCAACCCCCCCCCAATGTTACCGGATACGGTTAGAATTTAAAATGAGAGCTCTGAGACACGAGGTCCTTCCAAAAATCAAATTTTATTAGAATCCAATCACCCGTTCGTAAGTATAAAATACCTCATTTTTTACCGAATTAAGTTCCCCCACCCAACTCCTCCTCCAGAGATTTTCACACCTTAAGCGAGAGTCATACCCCTAGATTACATGCCATACTTAAGAAGAACAATCATTTGTTATATCGGCAAATAAATTTCTTCTCAACTATCTTGTTCGCTTGCCCCCTCCCCCCTGATGGTCGAATTAGGGAAGAGACTATTTTCAATTTAATCTAGTCTGAACCCTGATAGGCCTGCCAACATTCATCGTCCTAGCTTATCTGGAAGTGCCCAAACTAGCAAATCCCCCCAACTCCCCCAAAGGGAGCGGATCCTGTCCGGTTATGGCAATAACATGTCTAAGACATGTACTTATTCTTCCCACCAAATTTTATCCCGATCTCTACACTCTAAGCGTTTTCCAAGATTTCCGGTTTCCCCTTTCAACTCCCCCGAATGTCACCGGATCCGGTCAGGATTTAAAATAAGAGCTCTGAGATACGAGGTCCTACAAAAAATCAAATTTCATTAAGATCTAATCACCCGTTCGTGAGTTAAAAATACATCATTTTTTAAATTTTCCGAATTAACCCCCTCCCCCCAAATCCTCCAAAGAGAGCCGATCCAGTCTTGTTATGTCAATCACGTATCTATGATTTGTGCTAATTCTTCCCACCAAGTATCATCACAATCTCTCCACTCTAAGCGGTTTCCAAGATTTCAGGTTTTCTCCTCCAACTCCCTCCAATGTCACCGAATCCGGTCAGGATTTAAAGCTTTGACACATGAGGTCTTTCTAAATATCAAATTTCGTTAAGATCCAATCAACCGTCCGTAAGTTAAAAATACCTCATTTTTTCTAATTTTTCAGAATTACTGAATTAGGTCCCCCCACCAGCTCCCCCAAAGAAAGCGGATCCGGTCCAGTTATGTCAATCACGTATCTAGAACTTTTGCTTAACCTTCCCACCAAGTTTCATCGCGATCTCTCCACTCTAAGCGTTTTCCAAGATTTTCAGTTCCTCATCCCAACTCCCCCCAATGACGCTGGATCCGATCGGGATTTAAAATAAGAAGTCTGATTTACGAGTTCCTTCTAAATATCAAATTTCATTAAGATCTGATCGCTCGTTCATGAGTTAAAAATAACTTTTTTTTTCTATTTTTTCCGAATAATCCCCCCCAACTCCTCCAAAGAGAGCAGATCCGCTCTGATTATGTTAGTAACGTATCTAGGACTTGTGATTATTTTTATCACCAAGTTTCATCTCGATCTCTCCGCTCTAAGCGTTCTTCAAGATTTCAGGTTTCCCCCTCCAACTTCCCCTATTGTCACCGGATCCGGTCGGGATCTAAAATTAGAGCTCTGAGACACAATATCCTTCTAGATATCAAGTTTCATTGAGATCCGATCGCCTGTTCGTAAGTTAAAAATACCTCGTTTTTTCTAATTTTAAGGAGTTAACCGTCCCCCACTCCCTCCAACCAGATGGTCGAATCAAGGGAACAGCTATTTCTTATTTAATATGGTCTGGTCCTGATACGCCTGCCAAATTTCATCGTCCTAGCTTATCTTGAAATGCCCAAACTAGCAAAACCGGGACCGACAGACAGACAGACCGACAGAAATTGCGATCGCTATATATCACTTGGTAAATATCAAGTGCCATAAAAACAGGATGACAAACTGTTAGCTTTAACTAACGAAAGAGGAAATGTCAAGTATTTATTGCACTGAGCCGTGTCCCTAGTGGGTTAACTCCATCAGAGCGATCTATTGAGCATTCAAAACAAAGGTTCAACAATGAACAGGAGGCCTACTTGGTGGGTAACTAGGTAGAATCAGTGGCATATTGAGTCTCATTTATTGCCAAGTGCTGTGAACTGTTCCTTTGAAAGTTAAAAAGAAGCAATTTTTCTCCAGTTCTATGTTGCCATAGAATAGATAGCCTGTAAATGAGGTATTTGAAGACGGATCCGCTATACAAAGATCAGTCATATACTAAAATATTGACAGATGTAATTTGGAGCAATAAGACAATACTACTGCCAAGTTAATGTTGGTAATAGTATGGTTGCTGGTTACTGCAGCTGGTTACCGTGGTTACTATGTGCTGAAGTGATGTACGAAGAGAAGGGGACTTTCGTAGCTATGACCCCTCCCCTTAAAAGTTTTGAAGCTTTAACCTCCTATATTTTCTAACTTTTTCCGCATATGTCGCCAGTTTTACACTTTGGTGAATTTGCCCACCGCCCGTACCAGCCAAGCTATCGTAAAATCGTTACTTTCTTAAATTAAATACTTAATGAGATATCTGCCTCTATTTTAAATGTTTTAGAATGGTATTTATAAGTATTTCACACTAAACCACTTCCTGGTAAGAATGACTGTGTTTCCGTGGGAAGAATTCTACACAAAAATGGCCTTAGTAAAGGAAATGGGTTCTTATTTTCATTGAAACTTCTAACCAATTACTGGAACCTTTCACCTTTGTGTTTCATTTACTATCATCATCCAACACATTTTTCTTGTCCTTGTCATTGAATATTTCGAAGTATCTGTAATTCGGATATTATTTTGCACAGATACAGAGGGTTCCGCCCTTCTTCAGTTAACAGACACTTTTAAATGCAAAACAGTTATTTTAATTCCATATATGATCTTGCTTAATTCTTGGAAAAAAGTGAAATACTTTAGTTTAACCTTCAACTGCTACTTTTCATATATGTGGCGGTTACAGAGTATATACAATTAACGGATTAATTCTTTTATTATTTGAAATAGAAAGAAAAGCTGATGTATAGATCGTTTTGTAACCTCGAAATTTTTCGTAACGCAATAATAATTTTTCAGCCTTGTGGATATTCGGACACTTTATGAGTGCAAAATCGACAATATTCTTCGAAGGGACATTTTCTCCAAAAACAAATTCTTTAATTCTCTTAAAAACTTTAAGAATATCAAGTGCAAGAAAAAACTGGTAATTTTTGCACAAAACATCTTTTCTGAATATCAAAATCTCCAAAAAATAACTTCACATGTAATAGATTAAAAATTCATAAAAAAAACATGAATTATTTTCTCAAATTTCCTATAGCCTCCCTTAGATTTTTAAAAGAATATTGGTCAAATTAAATTAACTTAATTTAACAGATTTAGGGACACAACCTTAACTAGAATAAACCTAAAAACCAAAAGTAGTTTGAAGTGATACTTTCCAAAAAAGGCTATTTAGTTCTCTGCATTTGGACTAAGTAAAATAGAAAATTCTTTCAAACAAAAGTAAATCCAAATGCTAAAAATTAAAACAAACAGAAGCTGTCCTACATCTAGGCGGGGCGGGGGCATCACCCTCATCCCCAGTCCTTACGCAAAAGTTTGGCTTGTGCTTTTCTAAAATATTTTAAATCGCAACGACTATAGCTACGTGGTAACTAGAGATCTTGTTTTTACTGCTTGTCTTTCAAATGTTTTATATGTAAAACTCATTTTTTAAGGCAAATACCCTTAAAAGAGCCTTTTCTTCCTCGAAACACTGGAGTAAAAACCATAAATTTTTACTATATTACCCTTGTGTTACAGAATTAATTCTATCAACGTTAAGATAACAATTCAATTTGAAGAACAAAAGCTTCTGCGGTTGGTAGCCCCCTGCCCTAAGGTAGCACCCCTGAGATAACGGATAATTTACGTTCATTTTAAGTTTTGAAGTTACTTGCTTGTTTCAACTGAAAAACTGTCTTTTAAATTTAATTTATTTGTGTCTATTAATTTCAAATTTAGGATTATCCAAAGATGAGGGCTTTGCTGTCCCTCTCACCCCCCTTCTTTTTTAAGTTAAATATCCATCTTTATTAGGACCCTTCTATTCTGAAAACTGTCTTGTCAGAAGTGAAAGGGGTTCATGACTTCAGATAACCCATATTGCATTTTTTTTTGTCCGAACGCGGGTTTCCAAAGGAGGAAGTTTAAGTAGTTATATCCCCCTTTCGAGATTTATCTGAAGAACCTACCGTAGAAAGTTTGAAGTATCGAGCCTAAAAGTAAGGGATGTTTATTTTGCACTCTCCCTGGTGTACATCTTAGAAGACCACGTATGTCGCACAGTTCCGTCACGTATGGCATATTCCTAAAACGCTTTATACAGTTCCGCCCCCTAATGTACAAAAGTTTGATAGAGAGCAGCCCTTGCTTAAAAGTACGTTTTTGAATCTCCAGATCCTTCCCCATCTGAGAAAGATCCCCTAACCACACTATGATGACAAATACCTAACTGATGACATGTATGATGACAAATGTATAATGTGTGCTGTGCTTGGGTGGTGTCCAGCATTAATTTTGTTTGTCCAGACCCCCGAAAATTGCTCATTGTTAAAAAAAAAAGTTCCAGAAAATTAGGCCAAGATTTATATAATTTAAAAATTAGCATATGGAACACCAACCAAAGCGACAATTTTCGATTGTAAGATAGCTAGCCAAATATTAATCCAAACTCATTTGATTATGGATGCCATTCCTTACAAACCAGAAGTTTCTTTAAAAAACACTAATAAAAGACGTCCTCTGTTATGCAAATTATACACTTCAAGCTGAGTTATGATTTGCAGTTTTTATTTAGCAATAAGACAAACAATAACCGAACACTAATTATATTCATACTTTAAGCGCTAATGTGTCCATGAACCTTGTGTATTATGTCCTCTCCGACCCTCCACACAGATGATGAATAGACTAAAATTTAGCATCATCAATGCAAGAAACCTTACAGCGTGATGCATGAGGCATTCAGAATGTCAACTGAATTTCTTCTTTTTTGTACCATTTTTCACCTCAACCATTATACATCCTTCGTCGATTATTTCCATCCCGGTCTTCAATCACTTCACGTGTGTCATTACTTGTAATATCTTTTGATTGCCTCCTGTAAGGTTATCCATAGGAGGTTAAAGGGCATAGGTCATTTGATCAATTTGCTCTTGACACAACTTTGCAATTCTTAAACATGCAATAATACTATATTTACTTATTAGAGTAAAATATTGTACTACAACTTACAGTTTTTGTTGCGCTTCTTCGCGATTAAAATGAACGGTCGCGATGTTTTCATTATTTTCCACAAACAATAGCTTAATTTATATGTTTTTGATTGGGCAGTTGCCACCACCCCTTGCGTCGGAGAAAAAACTGTCAAAAACGCAACGTCTGCTGTAGCACAAATTCATGAAAAAGATATAAAAAAGGTAATTTTCAGAATCGAGAGGAGGGAAACTTTTTCGATTTTTTAAATAAAGAAACAAAAATATGTGCTTCAAAAGATAGCTCCCCTACAAATTGATACCACTGATTATCTACCTCAATCTTTATTTCTATGTTGTTTTTTTGTTTTTTGTTTTGTTTTTTTTTGCATTGCATTGCAAACAAGATAGTCGTCGGTAGCATCAGTGACAAGGTTACCAACCGGAAACATTTATGTCAAAAGGACGCATTTCCGTGTGCTGGGACGCAATGACATTAAAGGGCAAAAGAGAGACATATTATATTTTTAGAAATTTGGGACTTAAAAGGGCAAAAAAGGGATGTATTCCGTACATTTTTGACATAAACGAAACATTTACCAACTGGCTCTATATTTTGGTAAAAAAAAAAAAAAAATCACTTTTCACCAAAGTAGTGATTTTTCTTGTTTTTTTTTTTTTTTTTTTTTTTTTTTTTTTTTACGTCCAGGTTTTGCTAGAGATGTCATAAGTAAAGGATTCTTTTCTAAAGTAAGATATTTACATGTTTATATGAATTTCGTGCTTTCACATTTTTTGTTTTCATTACAGGTTATTTCATGTTAACTAACCAATTTGAAAAGGCTTACAAAAAGTCTTTTGGTCAATAAAAAATTGATAAACCCCGTTTTTCAAATTTCAAGATGGACACACAATCAAAGGTAACTCTATAGCGTTGTCTATAGTAAAGGCCATAAGGCTCAAAAGTTCTATTATCTTTTTTTCCCCAAAGGCCTTCATATGAAAGGAGTAGTCGTGTAAACTTCGGAGGGGGCTCATTAGATTGAAAATTGGAAGTTCTAGTTCCATTTTTAAGAGTCAAAAGGGATCAGAGGGCAACTAGTCCCCCCACGCCCTTTTTCCCCAAATACATCCAATAAAACTTTTCAGATAGCTATTTTGTTAAAAATAGTTCAAAAATCAAATAACAAAAACTCCAGGGTTAACACAACCCACCAGGACATGAAGGCTCCCGTTTTAAGTTATGCTCTTGGGGCATATATGGTTCTTATGGAAGGAGTGCTCGCACTCCTTATAATTCGTTCTCATAATTCGTTTCGAGTAAAGTGCCAATAACGCAGTAAGCTTTAGACTTTTACAGTGAGAGAAGGAAAAAACCGAAATTCTTGTCTGTAGGTATTGTGTTGTGAGAGCAACACTTTGGTTTTCTCCCGTTTTTTTTTTCCTATGTCGCCAATCTCAGCCTATTCCTGGAAACTGGTAAGGGTCTAACCTGTGTGGTTTTTACGGAAAGTGTGGACCTCAGGCCGGATTGATGGATACGACATTACATTTTGGAAACCTCCGCAGAACTCTTTCCTGGGGCCAAAAAGGAAGGTTTTTGCTTGTCCACGAGCCAGAGCCTATGGTGTGCGAAGTGAAGTGGAGTTATATGTCCTATGTCAGAGAGGAGTATCTGAAGTTGTGCAGCCAAGCTTTCGTTTCATTAACTATGTTTCTGCTTTCGAGTCTCCGCTCTAGAAGGCAAGCAGGCAGGCACCACTTTCAAGTTGAAGATGGACTAAAATCTATAAGTGTTAAATATATGCGGCAGTTACCCGGCCCCACAGCCAATATATCTTCTTTGAGTGATAAATAGAAAAAATGACAGAAGCAAAAAAGCGGCATTTTCCAACGGGTCTGAAAGTGCTGCCGTGATTTCGGCTGGGTTTATCATTTGTTTTTTCGGACTTGGGATTGAGGTAGAGAAATGTTATCAGATGTACCTCTTAAACTTTAAAAGTTCTGTCATTACTAAAGAAATTGCAGCTTATCCTTTGCTCCTTTCTAAGTGGTGACGTTAAAAAGTTGGCCTACGGCAAAAAAAATCAACTTTTGAACTAAGACAGATAGAATTTTTTTTCGACGGCAATCGATAGCTCTTGATGAGCTGATCAAAGTATATGTCATCCATTTTTTGTTACAAAAATTCCTTCATGAGATGTACTAGTTTGAAAGTTTCAAGGGGTTGACAACTTCAGTACTAGGGTACACACTGAAACCAAAAATAGGCCGATACCAATTGTGAGACAAGTAGAGGACTTGTAAGCAACAGTCGGCTGTTAGACCATAATCATCTTCGGTAATAAGGGGTTTGCAACTTTGGCTAGTTGGTGGACCTATTATTTGTTTCCGGTGTATTTGATGGTAAGACCAATTTGGTTCCAGTGATAAGACATGCAGGGGACTTGTAAGTAATAATCGTCTGTTAGGCTACAATCATCTTCAGTGAAGAGGGATTTGTAACTTTTGCTAGTTGGTGTAGCCTACCCATACTCACTGTAACCTAAAATTAAGTGTTTACCCAACGGGTACAAACGATAACGTAAAACAATGAAAGCGCTGAGGGGCTTGTAACTTTTGCTAGTTGGTGTACCCATACTCACTGTAACATTGAATTAAGTGTTTACGAAACGGGTACAAACGACAACGTGAAACAATTAGGCAGTTTCATCTATGGTATTTTGATCCTGAAACGATACGGATAGCTTTATAATACCAACTAGAGTATATAAGAATTGTTCAAAGTCTTGATCCGTCACGATGTCTACGATTGAAAAGGATAAAGTTCAACTGGCTGCAAAGCCAATTTAGTCAATTCTTTTGAAATTGTAGCTCGGAATGACCTGACCAAAGTATATGTCATCCATTTTTGGTACAATTAAATAAAAAAAAACAAGTTTTTAAATGAAAGTAAGGAGCGACACTAAAACTTAAAACGAACAGAAATTACTCCGTATATGAAAGCGGCTTTTCCTTCTCAACGCCCCGCTCTTTACGCTAAAGTTTGACTCTTTCTCTTAACTCTACATTTTAAAACAGTAAAAAAATCTAGCGTAAAGAGTGGGGCGTTGAGAAGGAAAAGCCCCTTTCATATACGGAGTAATTTCTGTTCGTTTTAAGTTTTAATGTCGCTCCTTACTTTCATTTAAAAAACTTGTTTTTTTATTTAATTTCTGAACGTTTTTGAATCAATGCATGTTTTGATTTTGGCTCTCCGAAGAGGAATAATTAAAACGAAATTTGTATATTTATTTTTTTTGGCTAAATGGCTTTCTCATAATTTGGATCGAATGATTTTGAGAAAAAAAGAGCGGGGGAGGAAACCTAGTTGCCCTCCGATGTTCGGTTAATTAAAAAGGCAACTAAAACTTTTAATTTTTTACGAATCTTTTTATAAGTAAAAAATATACGTAACTTATAAATTAGCTTACATATAGAACTTTTGTATTCTCGTGTTTTTATTACATATATGAGTGGGTTCGCCCCCTCGTCAGTACCTCACTCTTTACACTAAAGCTTAAATTTTGTCCCAATTCATTGAGAATGACCATTGAATCACAAAAGCCGCAGAACGAATAGTTGAAATTACTGAAAATGCTTTAGCGTAAAGAGCGAGGTATTAGGAGGAGGTGAGCCCCTTATATGGGTAATAATTTCTGTTCGTTTTAAGTTTAAATGCTGCTGCTTACTTCCAGCTGCTCCTTACTTCCAGCTGAAAAAAACTTTTTATATTTATTTTTTCATTGTTTTGTTTAAATACTGCTAGTAAATCCTGCGCTCTCTTCATGGAAATTTTCTTCCCCCATGACAAATTCCTCGATGGAAAGTTCCCCCAGTATATCCCCCTCTTCTCAACCCCTGCCTCCAACCAAAAAATCCTCCTGAAAACGCCTGTACACTTCCCAATAACCATTACTATATGTAAGCACTGGTCAAAGTTTTGAACTTGTAACCCCTCCTATGGGGACTGTGGGGGAGTAAGTCGTCCCCAAAGAAATAGTTATAAGGTTTTTCGACTACGTTGAATAAAATGGCTATCTCAGAATTTTGATCGGTTGACTTTGGGAAAATAATTAGCGTGGGAGGGGGCCTAGGTGCCCTCCAATTTTTTTGGTCACTTAAAAAGGGCACTAGAACTTTTCATTTCCGTTAGAATGAGCCCTCTCGCAACATTCTAGACAAATGGGTCGATACGATCACCCCTGGGAAAAAACAAAAACAAAAAAACAAACAAATAAACACGCATCCGTGATCTGCCTTCTGGCAAAAAATATAAAATAATTCCACATTTTTGTAGATAGGAGCTTGAAACTTCTACAGTAGGGTTCTCTGATACGCTGAATCTGATGGTGTGATTTTCGTTAAGATTCTATGACTTTTGGGGGGTGTTTCTCCCTATTTTCTAAACTAACACAAATTTCCCTCAGGCTCGTAACTTTTGATGGGTAAGCCTAAACTTGATGAAACTTATATATTTAAAATCAGCATTAAAATGCGATTCTTTTGATGTAGCTATTGGTACCAAAATTCCATTTTTTTTAGTTTTGGTTACTATTGAGCCTGGTCGCTCCTTTATTTAAATTCCTTCATGAGATATACCAGTTTGAGAATTTCAAGGGTTTGACAACTTCAGTAGTAAGGTACACACTGAAACCAAAAATAGGCCGATACCAATTGTGAGACATGTAGGAGATTTGTAAGGAAAGGTCGGCTGTTAGCTCATTATCACCTTCGGCAATGAGGGGTTTGCAAATTTGCTATTTAGTGTACCTATTATTTGTTTCCAGTGTATCAAACAGTTCGTGGTAACGAACTGTAAGGAGCGACCCGGCTCAATAGAAACCAAAACTCTAAATAATGGAATTTTGATATCAATAGCTACATCAAAAGAATTGCATTTTAATGCTGATTTTAAATATATAAGTTTCATTAAGTTTAGTCTTACGCATCAAAAGTTACGAGCCTGAGAAAATTTGCCTTATTTTAGAAAATAGGGGAAAACACCCTCTAAACGTCATAGAATCTTAAAGAAAAT
This sequence comes from Artemia franciscana, assembly GCF_032884065.1. Classification (NCBI taxonomy): domain Eukaryota; kingdom Metazoa; phylum Arthropoda; class Branchiopoda; order Anostraca; family Artemiidae; genus Artemia; species Artemia franciscana. The sequence continues at coordinate 14,542,625 of NC_088864.1, forward strand.
TACACCATCAGATTCAGCGTATCAGAGAGCCCTACTGTAGAAGTTTCAAGCTCCTATATACAAAAATGTGGAATTTTGTATTTTTTGCCAGAAGGCAGATCACGGATGCGTGTTTATTTGTTTGTTTTTTTGTTTTGTTTTTCCCAGGGGTGATCGTATCGACCCATTTGTCCTAGAATGTTGCGAGAGGGCTCATGCTAACAGAAATGAAAAGATCTAGTGCCCTTTTTAAGCGACCAAAAAAATTGGAGGGCAACTAGGCCTCCTCCCACGCTAATTGTTTTCCCAAAGTCAACGGATCAAAATTCTGAGATAGCCATTTTATTCAGCGTAGTCAAAAAACCTTATAACTATGTCTTTGGAGACGAAATACTCCTCCACAGTCCCCGTGGGAGGGGCTACAAGTTACAAACTTTGACCAGTGCTTACATATAGTAATGGTTATTGGGAAGTGTACAGGCGTTTTCAGGAGGATTTTTTGGTTGGGGGGAGGGGTTGAGAATAGGGGGATATACTGGGGGAACTTTCCATCGAGGAATTTGTCATGGGGGAAGAAAATTTCCATGAAGAGAGCGCAGGATTTACTAGCAGTATTTAAACAAAACAATGAAAAAATAAATATGAAAAAGTTTTTTTCAGCTGGAAGTAAGGAGCAGCATTAAAACTTAAAACGAACAGAAATTATTACCCATATGAGGGGCTCACCTCCTCCTAATACCTCGCTCTTTACGCTAAAGTGTTTTTAGGAATGTCAACTATTTATTCTACGGTTTTTGTGATTCAGGGGTCTTTCTTAATGAATTGGGACAAAATTTAAGATTTAGTGTAAAGAGAGAGGTACTGACGAGGGGGCAAACCCTCTCATATGTGTAATAAAAACATGAGAATAAAAAATTCTTTACGTAAGCTAATTTATAAGTTATGTATATCTTTACTAATAAAAAGATTCGTAAAAAATTAAAAGTACTAGTTGCCTTTTTAATTAACCAAAAAATTAGAGGGCAACTAGGCTTCCTCCCCGCTCGTTTTTTCTCAAAATTATTCGATCAAAATTATGAGAAAGCCATTTAGCCAAAAAAAAAAATGTGCAGATTTCGTTTTAATTATTCCTCTGCGGAGAGCCAAAATCAAAACATGCATTGATTCAAAAACTTTTAGAGATTAAATAAAAAAAAACAAGTTTTTTTCAACTGAAAGTAAGGAGCGACATTAAATCTTAAAACGAACAGAAATTACTTCGTATATGAAAGGGGCTGCTTCCTAATCAATGCCCCGCTCTTTACGCTAAATTTTTTTACTGTTTTAAAAAGAAGAGTTGAGAGTAAGCATCGGCACTGTTTCTGTTTTCTGTTTCTGTTTCTGTTTTTTCTTACCTGTTTCTGTTTCTGTTTTTACAAAAAACAGAACTGAAAACAGAAACAGGCTACCTGTTTTTGTTTGACCTGTTTCTGTTTCTGTTCTGTTTTTTTTTCATCTGTTTTTTCCGTTTCTGTTTTTTTTATCTGTTTTCTGTTTTTTTCTGTTTTTTTTTTTTGAATGCCGCGCTATCTAGCGGGTATGATACCGAAATCGTCTTTTGTCAACAAGAAGAGTAATTTCTTTGATATTCAGGTGAAATCATAGCGACATCTAAACTAGAAGCTCGATTTCCTTGCTAACCTTCGTCTAATTTTGTGTGCTGGAGCAAGCATCCTAAAGGTAAAAATTATGAATAGTTAAATTAGACCAGCCATGCTAGTCTATTTGAACTTTTGTATGCATGAGGGTTCTAGACTTATTGATATCAGTCAGCTCATTCCAGATACAGCTCAAGCCCATTTAACCTCTTCCTTTTTTTTTTCTTTTTTGTACTATGCTGTAACTCAGACTTATTCTATCCCTAGTACCACACAATTGGACATGCAGAATTCAAATATCACATTGATTTTTTTTTTCAATTTTTTTTTTAAAGAATCATCACAACATTGTCGATAACTACATTGTATGTAAAAATTAGTCCTTCCTTCGTCTAATTTTGTGCGCTGGAGCAAGTATCCTAAAAGTAAAAATTATGAACAGTTAAATTAGACTAGCCATGCTAGTCTATTTGAACTTTTGTAGGCGTGAGGGTTCCATGCCTATTGTTATGTCAGCTCATTCCAGATACAGCACAAGCCCATTTAACTTCTTCCTTTTTTTTTTTTGTACTATGCTGTAACCCAGACTTATTTTATCCCTAGTACCACACAGTTGGACATGCAGAATTCAAATATCACATTGATTTTTTTTTTTCAATTTTTTTTTCAAAAGAATCATCACAAAATTATCGATAACTACATTGTATGCAAAAATTAGTCACCCTGACTGGGTGTATCAGGATTCTTGTAGGACAAATGCCTGTCTGTAATTTAAAAAGAAAAACTGATTCAAATGACTTTCAGGTACTACTGCAAAACTGTCATGGATATTTCCTCTGATGAAGACAGAAGTTTTACCTAAAATCATAAGGAAAAAGCCAGTTTGGGCTAATTATGGTGTGAAAGACAAATGCAGCATCACCTGCAAGGTTTGCAAAAAGACTATCAAGGCTAGTGGAGGTTCTTCAACTAATCTTGTCAATCACCTGGAAAATGTTCATAAGATTAAGGTGAAAGTACAGTCATCTGCCTCTACTGCACCAGCACGGCAGGACATGGATAATGTTGCCAATGGCCCAGAAGCTGTTGTTTGTCGTACAGTACAGGGTTCATTGCCAGGATGTGGGATAGCTGAAGAACAGCCAAAGAACCAAACGAGCAATTTTTCTTTCTCTAGAAAAGGAACTAGAGATATCTGTTCTCTGATGTTGCGCAACCGCTCAAGTCAACTTAAATTGACAAAACAGTGTGTAAGAACAGTACTTGCAGACAAGTTACCACTTTCCATTTTTGACGTGCAAGCCATGTGTTGACTGATACACTCCTTGACAGGTGGTATTTTGCCTCCATCGGGTCGTACCATAAAAAGGCATGTGTTTCAAGCAAAGAAAAAGAAACTATTGAAACTGAAATTGGATATGAATCCGGCACGAAAGGTATCTATAACATTTGACTGCTGGTCATATACAGGGGGAGGATACTTGGCAGTGACAGTACATTACCCCAAGCTAGTCAGTGGAAAATGGGTAGTTCACAGTTGCATCTTGCACTTTAAGCGTCTTAAGGTTCGGCATACAGCAGCAAATATACTTGCAGCAATCATAGTAGCCCTGAAGAAATTTGAACTTGAAGACAAATTGTTCTGTGTTGTAACTGATTCTGGCTCGAGCGTCGTAAAAGCTTGTCAAATTGGTGGAATTGAACGTTCATCTTGCTTTGGCCACTGCCTCCACCTCAGTGTCACAAATGGCCTCAAATTTTGGGGAGAAATGAATTTGACGTAGAGCAAACACCGGAATGTGATTCAGATGATGAAGGTGAACCCGAACAAGGCACTAGTAGAGAGCAATGTTCCTCAGAGATTGGTCTGACAGAAGATGACCTTCCTGATATCATAGACTCAGACATTGTTGACACTGCTTCAGATGTATATGACTTGGAAGAGTACGACTCCGACACAGAAACTGAATGGGATGAATGGGCCACTTACTGAAATTGAAGACTCAGTCTCACTCATTGGTGCACTCAAAAAGTTGCGTCGGACACTCAAGCTGCTAAAAAAGTCAAATATTCAACACGACCTCTTTGAAGGGCTTTGCAAAGAAATAGGACTAAGTGGTCACATCCCTCATGATATGAAAGTGCGTTGGAATAGCACTTACGTGATGATTAGTTCCATGTTACACAGAAAATCTGCTCTACAGAAATTTTATGATGTAAATGTTCGCAATGCGAAAATTAGAGAACTTGAGCTTACTGAGCAAGACTGGTCACTTTTAGAATGTGCAACAAGTTGTTTGAGCCCTTTTGAAGAGGCCACCGAACTGGCTAGTGGGTCCACTTACACTACTTCAAGCAAAGCATACATGCTGATCAAGGGATTGGTGAGCTTCTGTGAAGCGAGATCGAAGAGGCTGCTTGAGAATCGCCTGAAGGATCAGCTGCTTATGCAGTTAAAAAAGTATTTTGTGCAAAATCCTAGATTCAAGTTGGAGCTCTACCAGCGTCCAGCTTATCTTGATCCTTGTACATATGAACGAATGACTTTGGAAGAAAGAGCGGCAGCAAGACAGTCCCACATATGTTTACTTAGCCCACCAAAACGTCCCACCTAAAGGTCGTAAGTACCAGTAGCCTATAAAGAGTGGGGGCTAGAGATTTTTTGACAACCGTGGTATATAAGTCTGCTATTCTTATTGAATGTAGAAAAATCTTATTAATGTCAAGCAAGTTCGAGAAAATGAAAGAAATGTAAAAATTTTCGTCCCCGGCTTAGGCAGGGTTTAGGGGACGAAAATTTTTGTTTCTTTGCCTTACTGTTGGCTCTTACAGAAAAGCTTTCTGAATTCTATGGTTGGAGAAGTTAAGGGAAAATTGAAAATAAAACTATATGTCATTAATGTAAGAGGTCTTGCTATTTTTCCCTCTCCATTCCGTTGTCCTTCTGCCTCTTGTTTTTAGCCTAATTAAGGTGATGCTTTTCTGCAAGGTAACGGATCAGTTCGACTTCTGGAGTCAGAATCGATTTTTTTTTCGACAATCTTTTATAATATACGAGTGACAAAGAATTTGAGAATAAATGCAATTCGGCCGTTAGGCCTAAGAATTTTTGGTTAAATTGCACCCGATTGGACGCGTTTTATGACAAATTTTGCCAAATTTCGCCCCCCCCCCTAAAAATACGCTAGTGTGTTGAATTACACGAAGTTGCTCATCTTTTGTATGTAACTAAAAGGATTTAACAAGAAGATGTTTTCTTTCCTATTAGAAATAGAAGAAGTAATGAAAAACAGGAAAAACAGCTGTTAAAACAGCTGTTTTTTTGAAAAAAACAGATGTTTTCTGTTTTTTCGAAAAACAGAACAGATTACAGAAACAGGTCACCCGTTTTTGTTTGACCTGTTTCTGTTTCTGTTCTGTTTTTTTTCTAACTGTTTTTTTCTGTTTCTGTTTTTCTCAAAAACAGAAACAGTGTCGATGCATAGTTGAGAGAAAGAGTCAAACTTTAGCGTAAAGAGCGGGGCGTTGATGAGGAAGCAGCCCCTTTCATATACGAAGTAATTTCTGTTCGTTTTAAGATTTAATGTCGCTCCTAACTTTCAGTTGAAAAAACTTGTTTTTTTTTTTATTTAATTTGATGATTGTTGACGGAGTTGGTTCCAGTGGTAAGACATGTAGGGGACTTGTAAGTAATAATCGTCTACTAGGCTACAACCATCTTCAGTAAAGAGGGGTTTGTAACTTTTGCTAGTTGGTGTAGCCTACCCATACTCACTGTAACCTAGAATTAAGTGTTTACGCAACGGGTACAAACGATAACGTAAAAAAAAAACGTGGCAGTTTCGTAATAATTAATAGAGTGTCATCCATGGTATTTTGATCCTGAAAAGTTACGGATAGCTTTATAATACCAACTAGATCATATAAGATACTGTCTCAAGTTTTCATCCGTTACGATGTCTACGATTGATAAGGATAACGTTCAACTGGCTGCAAAGTCAATTTAGTTCCTTCTTTCAGTATTATCGATAGCTCGTGATGAGCTGATAAAAAATATGTCATAGTAGTTTCTTCATAATTAATAGTGTCGTTTGTGGTATTTTGATCCTAAAAAGTTACAGATAGCTTTATAATACCAACTGGATTATACAAGATATTGTTCTAAGCTTTCATCCGTCACGATGTCTACGATTGAAAAAGATAAAGTTCAACTGGCTGCAAATTCAATTTAGTCCCTTCTTTCGATATTCTTTTGTTATTGTTGTTTTTTCAACGCTGAGGAATAGCATTTGATCATGTGATTACTGGTCGCGTTCTTCTTTGAACATAACGTTTTAAAAGCTTCGATAGGCTGACAACTTCAGCGTTTAACCGATAGCAAAGAAACAAAACCAAAGTGTTTCTCTCGCAACACTTTATTCGGCGAAGCCGGACAAAGGTTGTCGCAACGCTTGTTTGTTTGTAACACTTCTAGTTTTTGTTCGTTTCAAGCTTGATTTGCATATTCCATTTAAGTTTCCCTCGTTTTAAGATTTATTTATTCATTTATATTAGTACCTTTTGTATGATTTTTTTGCGGTGATTGTTTATTTAATTTCTGTTCGTTTTTTATTTAATTTATTCTTTAATAGTAATTTCCGGTCGTTTTGAGCTTGAGTTACTAGGTTTCTATTTCTTCTGAACTTAAGTTTAATATGGCCGTTACTTTTCTTTAAATAACTTCTTTTTTGGAAAGTTTTAACTAATTAGTTTAAAAGGGAACATTTTGGATGTTCAGGAGACGCATTCTTGGAGCAAAAAGGTGGCAATCCTCCTCTGTAATAAAGCTACTGAAACACGTTTTTCTGCAATTTTGGGTTTTCTCCTCCCACATTATTTCCAAAGGTTCTTCACAGTAAATAGCATCCAGGACCGCTACATATGGAGAAGGGGACACCCCATATTTTTGGTCAATCGATAAAAAAAATAAGTTGGTAAAATCGTGGTACTTCGCGCCCCAGTTTTTCAGACGCCGCCAAAATTCTTTGTTCGGTTCATTAAAGACCACGAAAATACTGCAATGTCATCTACGGAAATTTTGAACTTGATCGGTAAACGCAGCACTTTTACTGACTCCTGCCGTGATTTTACAGATGGTGTCACAACTTCCCATTTGTCTAAATAAACAGCATTAAAATAGTGACATAATATGTACCGAAATATAAATCTTGGTTGGTAAATGCAGCGGTTTTACCGACTTGTGAAGTGATGTTACAATTGTATTCGAAACGAACATTATGCTAATTATTGACAAAAAATATTCGGTAAAATGACCAGCCAGTCGGTAAAATCTCTTGCCTCCCCCTACCCCCGAAAGATTTTGTCTAGTAGGTAGGTAGGTAATTTTATTCAAAAAACAATACAATAAACTTTCATTCATCAGCTAAAAAAAAAATAGGCCGCAATGGCCTGTAAGCATAGCTGACATCAAATACGATCCATTTCTTTAAAATATTTAACTTACATCAAAAAGAAAAATAAATAAGATAAATTAACTACAAAAAAAGAAAAAAAACGCAAAAAAAGAAAACAAAACAAAAACTAATGGTCAATTTAACAAAATGGAGGGAGATACCCTTCTCTCAATCTAAAATACTCAACATTACTAATTGTTCAGAAGATGGGCCTTGAGGCGTCGTTTCAGCTGAGGCAGACTTTCTGATTCCTTAACTTGCTGTGGGAATGGATTCCAGACGGACGGTCCTATGTATCTGATGACATGAGCCGACCGGGAAGTATTCCGAAACTCATGAACAAGATTATTTGGATTTCGCGTGTCATAATCATGATAGGAAGAACCCAAGCTAAAAAAAAATCATTAAAAATATCAGGCCCTAAATTATGTAGACACTGATACACTAAAATACCAATCTGCATGTCTCTGATTTTTCCAACATCCAAAATATCAAACTTCTTATATATAGACACAGTGCTAGCGCTTCCACGATCATAATTTCCTAGAATTCTAATTGCCTTATTCTGTTGCACTTGAACTCTCCTGTAATTAGACTGAAAGTTACTAGCCCAGATTAAACAACCATAATTTATATACGACGCTATTAAAGTATGGTACAGTAACATTAAAACTTTCAAAGGAAGCACATTTTTTAGACGCCGCAGCATTCCAACTCCCCCTGACACTTTGCAGGAAACTAGGTCACTGTGTGCCTTCCAACTCAGTTTGAAGTCAAGAAGAAACCCGAGGTAACGCGTTTCTCGGACTTGTTTTAAAGAAACACCATTGAACTTAATATCTTTAGGTAAATCTTGGGGCTCACCAGTCCTTCTAAAAACCATGTAACTTGTTTTTGAAGCATTAACAGCAAGTTTACTGAGTGTAACAAACGTATGTAGTCCCTTTAAAGCACTGTTTGCTCGGTCTATCAAGTCCGGCAACGATTTGGCAATAACAGTTATAGCAGTGCCATCAGCAAAAGACGTTAAGTAACCAGGGACAAAAAATCTCATACTATCTACATAAATTAAAAATAAAAGAGGACCTAGGACAGAACCTTGTGGCACTCCGCAATTCAATGGGTAAGCTTGTGAAACTTCATTATTTATTAAGACTTTTACACTTCTACCTAAATACGACTCAAACCAACTCAAACACTTATCACTTATTCCTAACACCTAATTTCGACAATCTATCCAACAAAATTCCAAAATCAACAGTATCAAAAGCTTTCTTAAAATCAATGAAAATTGTCATGCAAAAATAATTTTTTTTTCCAGTGCACCGTTTACCTTATCAATTAAATTTAAAGCGGCATGCACAGTTGAATGTCTTTTTCTAAATCCAAATTGAAAGTATCGACAACATCTAAAAAAAAATATAGAAAACAAACATCAGGCCCTATATTCGTTGGTCATCTAGCAACACACCGTATGTATTAGTATAAATTCTATGATAATGATAATGTTTCCAGAATCACTTCAAAATTTTCTAGACGAAAGGCCATCGAATTTCTTCGTAAGAGCATTAAAATTAAAGCTTAAAATATTGTTGACATTGTCAGTGTTTTCCAATGTTACCACTTTTGAGGCTTTCGAACTTCATTTTGATGGATTTCTTTGGCTAAATTTCTCGGTAAATAAAATAAAGTTATAGTATTTATTTTTTAATATTAAGATTATTAGATAAACAGACGATTATTAAAATAACGCAATACTAAACATAGCGTAAATTATGTTCTTGTCTCTAGAATGCACAGTGGGTGTTAGCTTTAGTCATGTTTGTGGTAGTTTTTGCTCGCTTTAAGTTTGACTTGGTTATTTATTGCGGTGACGTACTTTTTACGTTTGACATACTATTTGACTCATCAGGAGTGTCAAAACAGAACTTGGTTCTTAGCATAGTTTTGAGGTTTTGCCGTATACATAAATAAATCTTAGATTATCTTGATAAATCTTAATAAACCTTAAGAGGCTCTTAGCATAGGGTTAATTTTGTCGCATACATAAATAAATCTTCATTAAATGGGAACTAGACTCCTACATTAGGTCTTTCACACTTAACTATATATATTTTTTTTTTCAAGAAAAAGTACACACTCTACACTTGTTTCAGATTTCTATGGCATTCTAAGTTCCTCGTTCTGGTACTTCATTATTACAGCTTTATTTGCCTACACAAGGTTTGATCGCAATCATTCTTTGATTATGTTTTACAGAAATATTTGCATTCCGAACAGGAATATCAATTGTCTCATTTTATAAAAATAAATCGCTTCACCTTACCTGTCTTCCTTTCTCGCCTACGGGTTTCTACCCCTAGTCCCATTTTTACAGAGATTATATTATGTGTTTCCTCCCTCAGACGGGTGGTCTTGGCCTTTTCCGTCTTCCCCATTCTCCTACGGGGTAGCACGCTCACACCCATTGTCATAAAAGCTACCTCTAGGGATAGGAAATATCCAATGTCTCCGAAGGCTCTCCTCTACAAGAATATCTATTGTAAGAAAAAGTATTGGCCTGCCTATACCAGTCCCTTTTAACAGTATAGCCTTCGTTTGCAACATCTATTATAGCTCAAACTGACAGGCATGGGTATTTATCTTCATAGAAACATATTGTCTGTATCTAAGTGTATGTGTATTTATCTCAATGGGAATTTTATTTCTGGTATTTCTGGTATTATTATATTATTATATATTATTATAATTATAGTCCATAAGTATTATTATTATAATACTAAGTATTATAAGTATTATTATAGTCCATAAGTTTGATCAAACAGTTCGTGATAACGAACTGTAGTTAGGAGCGACCCGGCTCAATAGTAAACGAAACTAAAAAACGGAATTTTGATGCTAAAAGATACACCAAAAGAATCGAATTTTTATGCTGATTCTAAATATATAAGTTTCATCAAATTCAGTCTTTGTCATCAAAAGTTAAGAGCCTGAGAAAATTTGCCTTATTTTGAAAATAGGGGGAAACACCCCTTAAATGTCATAGAATCTTAACGAAAATCACACCATTGCATTTGGCGTATCAGAGACCCCTTTAGCAAAAATTTCAAGCTCCTATCTACAAAAATGTGGAATTTCGTATTTTTTTGCCAGAAGACAAATCACGGGTACGTGTTTATTTATTTGTTTGTTTTTTTGTTGTTTTTCTCCAGGGGTCATCGTATCGACTAAGTGGTATCGACGTATCGACTAAATTCTATAGTGTTTATTATATGACCGATAAGTGCAATCAATACCCTTTAATAATTTTTTTTTACAGCTAATAATCTTCAATAGATTAATTTATATACTTTCAAACAATTCATGGTAACGAACTGTAGTAAGGAGCGACCCGGCTCAATAGTAAATAAAACTCTAATAAAAACTCTAATAATTTTGATACTAAAAGATACATAAAAAGAATTGGCTTCTTATGCTGATTTTAAATATATAAGTTTCATCAAATTTAGCCTTTGTCATCAAAAGTTATGAGCCTGAGAAAATTTGCCTTATTTTGGAAAATAGGGGGAAACACCCCCTAAAAGTCATAGAATCTGAACGAAAATCACACCATTGCATTTGGCGTATCAGAAAACCCTATAGCGAAAATTTCAAGCTCCTATCTACAAAAATACGGAATTTCGTATTTTTTGCCAGAAGACAAATCACGGGTGCGTGTTCATTTGTTTTGTTTTTTTTTGTTTTGTTTTCCCAGGGGTCATCGTATCGATTAAGTGGTCCTAGAATGTTGCAAGAGGGCTCATTCTAACGGAATTGAAAAGTTCTAGTGCCCTTTTTAAGTGACCAAAAAATTGGAGGGCACCTAGGCCCCCTCCCACGCTCATTATTTCCCAAAGTCAACGGATCAAAATTTTGAGATAGCCATTTTGTTCCGAATAGTCGACAACCATAATAAATATGTCTTTGGGAATGACTTACTCCCCCACAATCCCTGGGCGAGGGGCTGCAAGTTACAAACTTTGACCAGTGTTTATAGTAATGGTTATTGGGAAGTGTACAGACGTTTCAGGGGGATATTTTTGATTTGGGGGTAGGGTTGAGGGGAGAAGGCTATGTGGGAGAATCTTTCCTTGGAGGAATATTTCATGGGGGAAGAAAAATTCAATGAAAAGGGCGCAGGATTTTCTAGCATTACTGTAAAAAAAAAAACAATGAAAAAATAATCATGAAAACGTTCTTCAATTGAAAGTAAGGAGTAGCATTGGAACTTAAAACGAACAGAGATGATTACGCATATGAGGGGTTCTAAAAATACTTTAGCATAAAGAGCGAGGTATATAGGAGGAGATAAACACCTCGCTCTTTATGCTTAAGTATTTTTAGTAATTTCAACTATTTATTCTACGGCCTTTCTGATTCAGGGGTCATTCTTAAAGAATTGGGACAAAACTTACGATTTAGTGTAAAGAGCGAGGCATTAACGAGGGTACAAACCCCCTCGTATACATAATAAAAATATAAGAATATAAAAGTTTGTTACGTAAGTTAATTCTTAAGTTACGTATATTTTTTACTAATAAAAACGTTCGTTAAAAATTAAAAGTTCTAGTTGCCTTTAGTAACCGAAAAATTGGAGGGCAACTAGGCCTCCTTCCCCACCCCTTATTTCTCAAAATTGTCTGATCAAAACTAAGAGAAAGCCATTTAGCCAAAAAAAGAATTAATATACAAATTTCATTTTAATAATTTATGTGCAGAGAGCCAAAATCAAACATGCATCAATTCAAAAACGTTCAGGAATTAAATAAAAAAAAACAACAGTTTTTTTTAACTGAAAGTAAGGAGCGACATTAAAACTTAAAACGAACAGAAATTACTCCGTATATGAAATGGGTTGTCCCCTCCGCAATCCTTCGCTCTTTACGCTAAAGTTTGACTCTTTGCCAGAATTCTACTTTTTAAACCAATTAAAAGCTTTAGCGTAAAGACCGAGGGATTGCGGAGGGGACAACCCATTTCATATACGGAGTAATTTCTGTTCGTTTTAAGTTTTAATCTCGCTCCTTACTTTCAGTTAAAAAAAACTAGTTTTTTTTATTTATTGCTATAAGAATTAATTGCCATTATTACCAATCACCTACTCCAAGGCATTATTTTGTGCGTTTTCTGAACCTCTCTATTTGGACAGTTTCTGGCAAAACGTCCGGGTGTAGTGCAATTGTAATAAGTAGCTTAGATTTGTTTTTGTTGAAATTTATTATTTTGTGCCTTTTTTCTGGTTTTTTTCTTTTAAATGTATCCTTGCAAAAGTTGTGATTACTTTCAAAAGAGTTGTTCTATGATTATTTCTACGTGAATGAAACTTCTGCTTAATTTCCTCTACACCTTCAATCAATGTATAATTTCCTATTTCTAGTCATTTAAGCCCCTTTAAACTGTGGTCAAATTCTATCCAGGATTCTGGGTATCTCTTTCTTTCACTTCTCAATTTTTGGTCAGACTTATTCAAGGGGTAGCTAAATGTGCTCAAAAATAGCTACTTTGAGTTTTGGAAATATCTAAAAATTCCTAGAGGTAAAGCCGCAAAGGCAACCTGAGTTTTATTATTTGAATAGGATGGCAGTTTAAAATCAATGGCAGGTTAAAATCATCAATTTTTCTTTAATTTTCACAGGTTTTTTTTTATATTTAACTTTTAATTATGAATTTAAAGAAAATTCATGAAAATCTGACATAAAAATTTCGGATTCTAATTAAAATTTTCAAGTTGCATTAGGTGATCTGAGAATTGTCTTTGATTGTGTTCAATATAATTATTACTTAGATTTCGTTCAATTTGAAATCATAATATATGATGGTGAACTAGCAATTTGATTCAATACTGTTATCTAAATAATATGCTTGAAAGAGGAAATTTCAAAAGATTATGCATGAATAAAAATAAATAAGAATATATTTGCACATCAAAGGCATAACTAAACTCTCTTTATTCCTAACTCTTTACACTTGTTTAGTTGAGACTTTGACGTTAGTATTTACTTAGCATGGAAGAAAATATGAGGAGGACAGATGGAGTAAAAGTTGGTAAACTGGGTGCGTCGGACGTTTTCTGATTGATGTTAACATCCCCTATAGCCAAACCTAATATGCACCTTGATCTTGAGATATTTGATATTCACCCTTTGAACAATTTAGTTGCATACAGTCTTTTGATTCATTTCGATATTCCCTTAAATTTCAACTTGATTCCCTTAACGTTCTTGAAATAGTGAAAATGCGCCTTTTTGACATCCTGGATATATATGGTGTCTTTACATTTGATTCAACATCCCCATACACATTGTCCAAAATTGTCAGCTTAATACCCTTGACTGTTCCTCAGTAGTTTCATCTGAATATTCTTAGTCATCCTTGATATACTGAATCCACTATTTTGACAGCTTGGATGCGTATAATAGCTATAATATGCGTATAATAGAATATTATGCGTAGCATAATATGCGTAGCATAATATACGTTTATATCATATAAATTTAGCATAATATGCGTATAATAACGTATATTGGATGCGTATAATATATTGAATCCCCTATTTTGACAGCTTGGATTCGTATAATAGCTATAATATGCGTATAATAGCATATTATGCGTAGCATAATATACTTTTATAGCACATAAACGTAGCATAATATGTGTATAATAGCGTATATTGGATGCGTATAATATATTGAATCCACTATTTTGACAGCTTGGATTCGTATAATAGCTATAATATGCGTATAATAGCATATTATGCGTAGCATAATATACGTTTATAGCATATAAACGTAGCATAATATGCGTATAATAGCGTATATTGGATGCGTATAATATATTGAATCCACTATTTTGACAGCTTGGATTCCTATAATAGCTATAATATGCGTATAATAGCATATTATGCGTAGCATAATATGCGTAGCATAATCTACGTTTATAGCATATAAACGTAGCACAATATGCGTATAATAGCATATTATGCGTAGCATAATATGCGGATAATAGCGTATATTGGATGCATATAATATATTGAATCCACTATTTTGACAGCTTGGATTCGTATAATAGCTATAATATGCGTATAATAGCATATTATGCGTAGCATAATATGTGTAGCATAATTACGTTTATAGCTTATAAACGTAGCATAATATGCGTATAATAGCGTATATTGGATGCGTATAATATATTGAAGCCACTATTTTGACAGCTTTGATTCGTATAATAGCTATAATATGCGTATAATAGCATATTATGCGTAGCATAATATACGTTTATAGCATATAAACGTAGCATAATATGCGTATAATAGCGTATATTGGATGCGTATAATATATTGAATCCACTATTTTGACAGCTTGGATTCGTATAATAGCTATAATATGCGTATAATAGCATATTATGCGTAGCATAATATGCGTAGCATAATATACGTTTATAGCATATAAACGTAGCATAATATGCGTATAATAGCTTATATTGGATGCGTATAATATATAATATATTTGTCATCCACTGCCGACAAAGAGCCGACTGTCAACGGAAAAGTGATTAGCCAGCTAGTTGTAAGCCTTTTAGAAGAAATGGGTTTGAATTTACTCGACTGTGTTGAAATTGGTACGGATGGGTGTGCAATGATGGTATCAGATAACTGTGGTGCTGTAGTTGAAATTCAGAAAAAAAGCTAAAAATGCGTCTCATTGTCCCTGCTTTAACCACACCCTGAACCTTTCTTTGTCAATAAGCTCAGCTGTTTCGAGCATCAGAAATGCCATAGGCATTATAAAAGAAGTTGTTGCATTTTTTAATGCATCTGCAAAGAAAAATTACGTCTTGAATAAGGTTCTAAAGCTCAGCTCACGGGAATCGACAAGATGAGGTGGATCAAGCAACACGAGTCACTTATGCAGTTTGTGTATGAACTTCCAAAAATCATCCAGGCTTTGGAACACATTAGTCACTGGAGTGAATCAGTGACTGCTCCGAAGGCAAAGACGCTTGTCACAGCATTACATAGTACAGAATTCGTGGTTTCCCTTCAGTGTCTACACAGTATTTGCACTCTGACCTTGCCTCTTAGTTGGCTATTCCAGAAAAAGACTTTGGACTTGGGCTCTGCTGATGGCCACGTTTCCAATCTTTTGGATGTTCTAGCAAAGCAACAGGAAACATGTGATGAAGAGTTTGCATTAGTATTCAAGCAAGTAAAAGAAATTGTCAGATAAAATCCAATTGGCTGTTGAAGTTCCAAGGATTACACAAAGACAGATTTATTAAAATAATTCTCCTCATTTTACACCTGAAGCATATTATCAACGTGTTGTTTTTATACCTATGCTTGACTCAGTCATAAGTGACTTAAAGAGCCAATTCTCAAGAGACATGCTGAACTCTTTTTAGTTAACCATACGGCTGCCATCAAATATTGTGAATTGGACTGATGATTTGCTGCAATCTTCCATCAAAGAGATCCCTAGCATGTACAGTCAACTTCTTGGTTTAACCATGCCATCTACCGGGGCAACACTTATTTTGGCAGAGGTGCATGTGTGGAGAAGTAGATGGCTTTGACTTAAGAGAGAAGGAGGTATTTTTCCTATTTCAGTGGAAGAAACTGCCAAGGACTGTGACAGACACCTATATCCTTATGCCAGCTCACTTCTTGATATTTTTACATCTCTTCCGGTGAGCATGGCATCTGCTGAGCATAGCTTCTCAACTTTATGGAAACTGAAAACCTGGCTCAAATCACAGATGGGGCAAACTAGACTCAGTGGTTTGGCCCTCCTTAATGTGCACTGCAACATTGATATCAGCATTGACCGAGTAATTGACAGGTTTGTAAACAGTGAAGCCAGGAAGCTTGAATTTTGCTAGAGCTTGAATCAAGTACAGTTTTTGTAATCATTATTGTAATATATGAAAACCACATTTTTGTTAAACAAAAGACCACCAGGGAAACTTAAAACATGAAAAATAAAGTCAGCCTTGTGGCCAAAAAAAGGACACTACCCCCCACTCTTTTTGGTAAGAATTGCCCCCCCCCCCTAGAACGGAAGGCTGGATCCGTCCCTGATTTTGGCAGTGAAAAACATACATTATTTTGTAAAAAACAACCAAAAACACATACTTTAATTGAAAATTTGGCATCAAAGAAGAAAACAGCATAATATTGTAAAATTTATTAATCCAACTTAATTGTGGAAAATCAGTGCTTGTGGATTATATAACATTTAAAAAATGGATTAATAATGAAACAGTAAGTTTGAGACCAATGTTTTAAGCTTTTTTGTATACCCAAAGAGTAGAAATATTTGATCATTTTCAAGAGCTCAAAAAGTGCTTAAATTTGAACTTGGAATTGAAGCACTTATTATGTTTGTAAAGAACATAATTATTTCTAAATTTAGAAAAACCTAGTGTTATGGCTTAAAGTTCTGCTCAATCAACAGGAAGTGTCTTTTCAGAACCAAGGCCAGAGAAAAAGAAACTGATAACCAAAAATTAAGGTACCCAAAAACTTCAGGACCCTCTAGAGGGAAAATAAGTGGAGGTAGGTACTTCAAAATACCTTCTTGGGACACACTTCAGCCTGTAGACACATCCCTAGAAGTTTCATTTTCCTAACCTAACCTCTTTCAAATATAGCCAAAAGTACCTAAAGTAAAGTTTTTGCCCTAATTTACCTTAAAACTCCAGTTTAAACAGTAATCTCAGCAAATATAGACTAGGCCTATGTAATAGGCCTATAGGCATTGGCCTAATCATTCTAAATTTTGTTCAACTAAAATTTTAGGTTGGTTTAGAAACTAGGCCTGTTTGATGTGGTAACATTTGACTAGCTCACCAATGTGATAGCTGCCTTCCTAAGAACCAACATTTTTAACAACGAAAAAGCTTTTTTTCTGACTTTTTATTAAACTTAACCTATGCAAGATGGGGCTAGAACACCAAAAACCCTTTAAATCCTAAGGAATATGCATAAGATTACTTACAGGCCACTGAAAAGCTAAGATTATTTCCACTATTTACAGTTTCCTTGACTTTTCTTTAGACTAAACCAGGGCTTCTTAAACTATGGGTCGCGACCCCATTTGGGGTCGCGTAGCAAAATTATGGGGTCGCGAGTGATAAAAATACAATTTAACAAACATTTTTTTTTAACTTGTAAAATTATTGTTATAAAGAAAAATAACAATCATCGCAAGAGAAATGTATCATAAAATCTTCTGATTCGGAAAGACTGTTTATACCAGCATTTCTATTCCAATCATTATAATATCTTGTATAAATATACTATGAATCAGAAGATGTTATAGAAATTTATAAAAATGTAGATTTATTTTTGTCAATATCTTAAAACCGAAATAATCCTGATAAATATTGTCAACAAAATTTCTAAGTGTTATTTGGAAGAAACTATATACACATTTCATGTCATTTTCATTTAGTCATTGTATGATTGCAAATAAAGTGCATATTATTCCGATTTAGTCAGTTTAACCCTTTCACGACCGACGGGATCTTACAGTCCCGGCATGCAAAAATCCTTTGGGCGCTTCTTAATTGATTGATAGGACCATAATTGAACGATATGCTTCAGGATGCTGTTAAGGTCATAAATTTTATTAAGAGCCATGCCCTTTACAGTCGCTTATTTTCAAATCTCTGTAAGGATATGGATTCCAACTACACAACTTAGTTATTACATGCAGAAGTAAGATGGTTGTCAAGAGGTCAAAGTTTAAAAAGGTTATTGTTATTAAACCACGAGATCGAAATATTTTTAACTGAACGAAAATTTGAATTTGCTGCTTTTTTTCAAAATGACTTGTGGCTATCCAAGCTGTGTTATTTGTCAGATATTTTTGCGAAGTTAAACGATCTTAACTTGTCTCTTCAAGGAAAAAGTTGCGATATATTTACTTCAAACGATAAAATTGAAAGTTCTATTAAAAAGATCAGCATTTGGAAAAGTAGGGCCGAAAAAAATTCGTTCGAAATGTTTTCCAGTGTCTACAATTGTGTAATTGAGAAAATTAATTGTAAAACTTTTATTGCAAAAACAATTGTAGATCACTAAAAAGCGCTAGAAATACATTTCGAGACATATTTTATATTAAATATTGATTTACAAAAAATAGTTTAGATTCAAAAGCCGTTTTAGATTGGCTTAAGTGAGATTGATCATCTGCAAATTAAAGCTCAAGAGGAATTTGATGAGCTTTCGTGTGACTCAAACTTAAAACTTCAATTCCAAAAAAAGCCCTTGACTGAATTCTGGGTCGGAACTAGAACTGAATTTCCCACAATCGCCGAAATGGCGTTAAATGTACTTTTGCCATTCAACGCCACATATTTATGTGAAAATACTTTCTCAGCTTTAAACATTAATCCGAATATCGTTCAGCAATAAAATAATGTTGAAGAGATCTTACGTCCAGCAGTTTCAAACATTACACCAAGATTTGATTTGTTATGCAATAAAAGACAGGCATATCCATCTCATTAAATTTTTAACGTAAACTTTAATTTAATATTTACCACGCAACTACTTGGATATATTCGAGAGAATTTAGATGGTCAGAATCCACATTGTTTTTTAAACTATAATAAAAACATTTCTATAACATTTTGTGCAAATTTCAATTTTAGATTTTTATATGTTTCAAAACGAATTTTAAATTTATATATTTCATACGCATATGTATATTGTTACCTAATAAATATATCATCAACATTTTTTTTTCTTTTATGTATGTTGGGGTCGTTAAGAAACTCGTAATCATAAACAGAGTCGGGAATTTCAATTGTTTAAGAAGCCCTGGACTAAACAGTTTCACATGTTTATCCATTTTTTAAAATATTCAACACTAGCGGTTGGGGTGGCGTTTCGCGCCACCCCAACACCTAGTTGGTGGGGCGCTTCGCGCCCCCAAGCCCCCCCGCGCGCGTAAGTCGTTACGCGCAATATAAGTTACGCGCCATTGTAGTTGTGTCCCTGTGTCCCACCTGTGAATAGAGATAGATATAAATATATGTTTTTAACTACGTAAAACATGCGAATATACAACATTCTTCGCTGTCCCATTGTCTGTGCATATAAATAGATTGTCAGGTTTACTGACTCTTGAACATGCAACATATAATTTTCCATGGGAAAAACAATCCGTATTCAGATCTATACCTCATTGTTCTAATGATGGGTCACTGTGTCCCGGTCGTCATTTATATTCCTCGTGTCCCGGTCGTCATTTGTGTCCCGGTATCCCATTTTGTAATTTCTCTTTGAGTGTCCCGGTCGTCATTTATATATCCCGCCTGTGCCCCCGGCGTCCCCGTTGTAGTTATGTCCCTATGTCCCGGTCGTCGTTTATATTCCCTGTGTCCCGGTCGTGATTTGTGTCTGGGTGTCCCAGTCTGTAATTTCTCTTTGAGGTTCCCAGTCGTCATTTATATTCCCTGTGTCCGGTCGTCATTTGTGTTCCGGTATGTAATTTCATCAGTTGACAAACATGACCTCAGTCGACAAACAACTTCATGACGCATACAGCTCAATCCTTATAATTACGTCAGTCGACAAACATGACGTCAGTCGACACACAAACATGACGTCACTCGACACACACACACACACACACAGACAACTTATTTATATATATATAGATTGACATCACTTATCCTCAGTATTCTTTTTTATTGAGGGTTAGCAAGTGTAAGCCCACGGACAAGTGATCCTGAGCGTTAGAGGGGATAATTCCACTAGCCTCTGACGTCATGTGCATCTCGTAAAACGCTTGGATTAGTCGGATAGGTAATCGGCCAAGTAAAAGAACACGGGGTTTAATTAGATAGAAAAAATCAGCATTGTCTGGGTTTAAAAAAAAAATGGTGGAAAAGAATGCAAGTTTCATTCTGGAATCTGCACTGGATAGAATTGACGGAATACTCGCTGGTAGGTTTTAGCCTAAATTAGTTTTATATTCGACTAGTCATCCGAGATTTTGCTAAAATTCTAGTTAATTGACTTCTTGCTATCTCGGAAAGGCTTTAGGCTAGGAAAATGAAACTTTCATGGATGGGTCTACAGGCTAAAGTATGTCATGGGAAGGTATTTTACATTACCCACCTCCATAAAAGTCTAGTTAATTGACTTCTTGCTATTTATGAAAGGGTTTAAATTAGGAAAATGAGACTTTCAGGGATGGGTGTATAGGCTGAAGTATGTCCTTGGAAGGTATTTTAAAGTACTCACCTTCACTCCTTCTCCCTCTAGAAGGCCATGAAATATGACCAGGGCTATTAAGAAGGAAACATGTTAAGTAAAAAACTCTTTTTTATAATATGAAGACAAATTTTCATTATAGCATTTTAAAGGCAGGCTGTCTTTCCTTGCATTACTCTTGTTATAGTAAATGGGCTGTTTTCAACACAATGTAGCTAGGATGAAAGTGAATACATCATTTGAGTCAATTTTTATACTCTCATAATTAAATACTTACTTTTGGAGGATGTTACATTTTTTGCTCTTAATTGGACCCTGAAGGTAAAAGTAACCATTGCCCTAGTCACCAAAAGAAATGGTGTTTATTATATTCCCTACTTTTAATAGTAAAATGTTATGATGTTAATAAATTTACAGAAACTTTTAATAAGAGCCTGAAACTCCTCAAAAATGCTATCACAGCAAAATTTAAACCAGCCTAATGAAGGTAATAATTACCATTCCTGAATCAGCTAAATTCAGCAGCAAGTTTTTCTTACTAGCTAGGCTAGTTTTCTTTAGGAGCATCTTTTAGAACTTTTGGCTACTATAGGTTATTTTGAGCCCTTTAAGAGCTCAAAAAGGTAATTTCTTCCTTAAGCAGCTATTGAAATTTGAAAGAGCATAAACAAAGATATCAAGTGACATATTCACTTTAATCCTAGTTAGATTATGTTGAGAATCGCATATATGCTTTAACCTGTGTACCCATGAATTGAATCAATGCTGAATAATCAATAAACAGAGAATAGATAGAAATTATATAATTTTGGCCATATATTTGTGCATTAGGGGTTAGGGATGAGTTATAGTGGAAGCAAATTCAAAATGTTTTAACTACAATTTCTCTGGATATTATGAAGTAAAAGTTGTTTTTGAAAAGATGTTTTCTTCTCAATAACCACAATTTCAGACTTATTCATTACTTTACAATGATGATGTCACTTGCATGTATGTGGTTCTGCCAACAGGGGCGGACCCAAGGGGGCCTTAGGGCCTCCCCCAGATTTTCTGGCACCCTTGTTTGCATTCTGTTCTTTTTTATTTTTTTTACTCTTTTTTAAATTAACTTGTCAATTTGATCAATTATTCATAGGTAATTTACCCAATTAACAACAAAAACCACAGCTTTCCTATGAATGTAAAGAGCAAATTGAAACTTAAAACAAATAGTAATTATTTATCTTCAGCTGGTTCAGTATATATCTGCAAAATTGACATTAAATCTTCGATTGCTGCAAATATTTTTCTACAAACATGTAACTTTCCCCTATTTCACAAAAATGGAAACACCTGTTGAAGATAAAAGTGGTATCTTCAACATGTTTCATAACTGAGGTAACACAGTTATAGCTATTTGTCTATTCACAATGACATATTGAAAAGTAGCCTTCTAGCTAAAAGTTCAAAATGGATAAAAATAAAAAATGTGGACATAAGTATAGAATAGATAAGAAATGAAGATTTATGGCTAAATGTGCAAGGGGATCAAAGGATATTTCCAGATATTTTGTTAAAATACCCAAAATCAAAAAGGGACTAATAAACCCCCTTCCCCCTCAAAAAATCCTTAATTTTTGTTTTGATTAGCAAATTAAATAGCAAATGGCCCAATAGGGCTTTTGTGTGAATAAATATATCTATATATTTTAACTATATAGCTAATTTGGTTGAAATTAGACAAATGAAAGAATTAAAAGCAATTTAGTCCAGGAACAGATACATGGGGTCTAAGGTGGTGACTCTCCTCCTAAGACACTTCAGGCAAACTTATTTCATTCTTTTTTTAATCTTTTTTAAAATAAAATTTTTAATTTGTACCCACCTCAAGTCACATTAGTGCCCTTGGTCCAGTGCTCCACCCCCAGATTTTTTTCTACAACTGCCCCTGCCTGCCAAGCCTATAAAGTTAAGCCTCTCTCACCCCAGTATTTAGAAGGCTATGTTAGCAAAGCTAGCATCTGTCTTTAATAATTTCTGGAAAATTTTCAGGGAAGATCTAAAAAAAGGAGGTTGCCAAAACTAGTCAGTTATCTCTAACTCTTTCCCAGCAAAGGACTGACCACAAAAGTGACATTTTTGCCCAGATTAGTGATATTACCAATAGAGTATCACACACAGAAAATTTGCTTCAATCATTATGCTCTGTGTCATCTGTCCAAGACCTAGTAGCTTCCATGGTGTACTTAGCTGTCTAAACTTCCTGTAGTCCTCTTGATTTAGAATTATGTTCATCAGATTGCTTGTTCTGAGCATCAGCATTTTCAAAGACACTTGATATCAAGGCAAACCCCAAATCTTTTGGGAGATATGTTCTTGCTAAAAATCCTAACAATCAAACCATTCCATAACAACATAACCAAGCTAATGTATTAAATACCCAGTTTGCCTCTGCTTTCCCAATCCAATATTGTTCAACCATCCCTACAGCACCATCCAATTTAAAAACTGATCTAATGCCTGAATTGTCACTTTCTGAAGAAATGGTCATAATTGCACTTGATAAACTTGGTGATAATACATCCAAAGGACCAGATGGGTTACACACATGGCTTCTCAAGGGGTGCTGAAATGTTCTCACTCCCTCGTGCAGACTCTTCCAGCTGTCCCTACAAACTGAAGAACTACTGTCAGATTGGAAAACATACTATATCACACCAATCCACAAGAAAGGCCCCAAACATCATGCAGAAAATTGCTATCCCATCAACTTCACTTCTGCAGTTACAAAAGTACTTGAGAGATATTTGTCAACAGAGCACTAATTCAGCACTTTGAAGCTAATAAAATGCACACTTTCACTCAAAATGGCTTCAGAATTTTAAGATCTGTTGGTACTAACCTAATATAGACATGTGAGCATGTCATATTGTTGTTGGATAATGATGTCCCTGTTAACATGGTGCTCCTGAACCTGTTAAAAGTACTTAACAGGGTTTGTCATGAATTATGTATCACCAAACTGAAAGCAATAGCAGCTGTTGATGATGTTACTGTTCAGTGGATACAGAGTTTCCATTCAGAAAGAACACAAGTTGTAAGAGTTCATGATTCTCAAGATGTACATCATTTATCTTCCTCTACAAGTGTTTTAAGCAGCACTTCCCAGGGGACCTTTCTTGGACCAAGTTTTTTCAACTTAAATATATATATATATATATATGATGCATCTAAACCTTCTGTTGAACCTCTTCATTCTTTGTGGTGATGATTCAAAACTTTTTGGTAAAGCAGCTACACCCTCTGACCTGCAATCTATCAAAAAGAGCCCTGACATTCTTGGGGCTTAGGCTCATGCATGGCTCCTCTCTTTTAATTCTGATAAATGCTTTGTAATCCATTTCGGCAATCACAATCCACATCAGCTGTTCCATCTCCAAGGTAACCCACTCTCTTCAGTTTCTGAAGATGAGTCACTGTTGATCATCAATTAAGGTCAGCACCTATGCAAAATATGTATTGTTGCCTGTCCTTCAATCTCTTGGAATGATCAAAAGAACTATGTCCAGCAGACACCTAAAAGTATTTATGAAGCTATACAAGACACTAGTTTACCTGTGCCTAGAGGTTGGAATGTCTCTGATGTCACCCTACTTCTAGAAGGACAAAGAAATACTAGAAAGAGTACAACAAAGAGCAACCAAAATGGTTGAAGGCCTCAAATAAATGCCATATAAAGAGCGTTTATGTCATTTGAGGCTATCTATCTCACGTACTGGAGGAAATATGGAAAGATGATTGTGTCATACAAAATTATATCCAAAAATATTGTTCCTTGTCTCCTTGCCCCCTCCCCCTGGAATGATTTCTGACTAGAGGGTACTATAATAAAATCTACAAGAAACACTCCTTAATGCAAGAAAGGAGCCATTTCTTCAGCTAGCAAGTATCAAACTTGTGGAATCTGTAAAGATGTAAACAATCTTCTAAGCCCCAGAAATAAGAAAAGGGTAGTAGATATAGTAGCTTGTAAATTTTTCAAATGATATATTTTTGCCCTGAATATATTCCTGAAAGTTTCATTTACCTAACTTAGCTTTTCAAGATAGCAAGAAGCAGTAAAGGTCAAGAATAACAGCTCTTCAGAAGAAGACATTCTAGAACAAAAGAGACACATTTTTAGATTGCTAATTTCACACTCATTTTTATAGTCATGTTTGGATTTTTTACAGTTCTTGTCCAGACCCACTATAATGGTCTCATATAGCATTAGGCCATACAAAATAAAACTATCAAAAATGATGAATTCCTACTTTATAATATGCAGCAAGTATAAGTGTCATATTTCTTAGGTGTTTCCCATTTTAGTCTTTTTATGGCACTTGGTATTAACCAAGTGACATATAGGGATCGCAAAATCTGTCTGTTGGTCTATCTGTCTGTCGTGGTTTTGCTACTTCAGGCAATTCCAGGTAAGCTAGGATGATGAAACTTGGCAGGCGTATCTGGGACCAGACCAGATTAAATTAGAAATAGTCGTTTTCCCGAGTTGACCGTCTGGAGGGGGGGACTGGTTAATTTGGAAAAAATAGAAAAAATGAGGTATTTTTCAAACAGTTCGTGGTAACAAACAGTAGTAAGGAGCGACCCAGCTCAATAGTAAACGAAACTCTAACAAATGGAACTTCGATGCTAAAAGATATATAAAAAGAATCCGATTTTAATGCTGATTTTAAATATATAAGTTGCATCAAATTTAGTCTTTGTCATCAAAAGTTACGAGCCTGAGAAAATTTGCCTCATTTTGGAAAATTGGGGGAAATACCCCCTAAAAGTCATAGGATCTGAACGAAAATCACACCATCGCATTCAGCGTATAAGAGAACCCTATAGGAAAAATTTCAAGGTCCAATCTACAAAAATGTGGAATTTCGTATTTTTTGCCAGAAGACTGATCATGGGTGCATGTTTATTTTTTTGTTTGTTTTGTTTTTTTCCCAGGGGTCATTGTATTGGCCAAGTGGTCCGAGAGTGTTGCAAGAGGGCTCATTCTAACGGAAATGAAAAGTTCTAGTGCCCTTTTTAAGTGACCAAAAAAATCGGAGGGCACCTAGGCCCCCATCCACGCTCATTTTTTTCCTAAAGTCAACGGATCAAAATTTTTAGATAGCCATTTTGTTCCACATAGTCGAAAACCATAATAACTATGTCTTTGGGGATGACTTACTCCCCCACAGTCCCTGGGGAAGGGGCTGCAAGTTACAAACTTTGACCAATGTTTACATACAGTAATGGTTATTGGGAAGTGTACCAACGTTTTCAGGGGGATTTTTTTCGGTTTGGGTGTGGGGATGAGGGGAGGGGGCTATGTGGTAGTATCTTTCCTTGGAGGAATATTTCACGGGGGAAGAGAAATTCAATGAAAAGGGTGCAGGATTTTCTAGCATTACTATTAAAAAAAAACAATGAAAATATAATCATGAAAAAGTTTTTTCAGTTGAAAGTAAGGAGTAGCATTAGAACTTAAAACGAACAGAAATTATTGTGCATATGAGGGGCTCTAAAAATACTTTAGCATAAAGAGCGAGGTATTTAGGAGGAGATAAATACTTCGCTCTTTATGCTAAAGTACTTTTAGTAATTTCAACTATTTGTTCTACTGCCTTTCTGATTCAGAAGTCATTCTTAAAGAATTGGGACAAAACTTAAGATTTAGTGTGAAGAGCGAGGTATTAACGAGGGGACAAAACCCCTCATATATATAATCAAAAATATAAGAATATAAAAGTTTGTTACATAAGTTATTTCTTAAGTTACGCATATTTTTTACTAATAAAAATGTTTGTTAAAAATTAAAAGTTCTTGTTACCTTTTTAAGTAACCGAAAAATTGGAGGGCAACTAGGCCTCCTTCCTCACCCCTTATTTCTCAAAATCGTCTGATCAAAACTAAGAGAAAGCCATTTAGCCAAAAAAAGAATTATTATGCAAATTTAATTTTAATAATTCATGTACGGAGAGCCAAAATCAAACATGCATTAATTTAAAGAACGTTCAGAAATTAAATAAAAAAACTATTTTTTTTAACTGAAAGTAAGGAGCGACATTAAAACTTAAAACGGACAGAAATTAATCTGTATATGAAATGGGTTGTCCCCTCCGCAATCCCTCGCTCTTTACGCTTAAGTTTGACTCTTTGCCACAATTCTACTTTTTAAAACAATTAAAAACTTTATCATAAAGAGCGAGGGATTGCGAAGGGGACAACCCATTTCATATACGGAGTAATTTCTGTTCGTTTTAAGTTTTAATGTCGCTCCTTATTTTCAGTTAAAAAAACTAGTTTTTTTTATTTAATAACTTACAAAGCAGTGATCGGATCTTAATGAAATTTGATGTTTGGAAGGATATCGTGTCTCAGAGCTCTTATTTTAAATCCCGACTGGATCAGGTGACATTGGGGGAATTGAGGTGGGGGAACCTAAAATCTTGGAAAACCCTTAGGGTGGAGGGATCGGGATGAGACTTGGCGGAAAAAATAAACTTAAATCCTAGATACGTGATTGAAATAACCGGGACGGATCCGCTCTCTTTGGGAGAGTTGCGTAGGGGTAGTGGTGTTAATTCTGAACAAATTAGAAAAATATGGTATTTTTAACTTACAAAGGAGTGATCGGATCTTAAAGAAATTTGAAGTTTGGAAGGATATCCTGTATCAGAGCTCTTATTTCAAATTCCGACTGGATCCGGTGACATTGGGGGAAATTGAGGGGGGACCTAAAATATTGGAAAACGCTTAGACTGGAGGGATCGGGGTGAAACTGGGTGGGAAAAAGAAGTACAGGTCCTAGATACGTAATTAACATAACCAGAACGGATCCGCTCTCTTTGGGTGAGTAGAGGGAGGGTTAATTCTGAAAAATCAGAAAAATGAGGTATTTTTAACTTACAAAGGAGTGATCAGGTCTTAATGAAATTTGATGTTTGGAAGGATATCATGTCTCAGAGCTCTTATATTAGATTTAAAACTTATCCGCTGAAGGGGATGTTGGGGGGGGAACCTAAACTCTTGGAAAATGCTTAGAGTGGAGGGATCGGGATGAAACTTGGTGGGAAAAATAAGCACAAGTCATAGATACGGGATTGACATGACCGGAACGGATCTGCTCTCTTTGGGGGAGTTGGGGAGGGGAAGGTTAATTATAAGAAATTAGAAAAAATGAGGTATTTTTAACTTGCGAAAGAGTGATCGTATCTTAATGAAATTTCATATTTAGAAGGACCTCGAAACTTAGGTCTCTTATTTTTTATTCCGACCGGGTCCAATGTCATTAGAGGGGGAGGGGACGAAAATCTTGAAAAACGCTTAAGGCAGAGAGATCATGATGAAACTTGGTGGAAAGAATAAGCACAAGTCCAAGATAGGTGACTGACATAACCGGACCGGATCCGTTCTCTTTGGTGGAGTAATTCGGAAAAATGAGAAAAAATGAGGTATTCGTAACTTACGAAAGGGTGATCAGATCTTCCTGAAATTTGGTATATAGAAGGATCGTGTGCTTTAAAACTCCCATTTTAAATCCCGGCCAGATCCGGTGACATTGAAGGGAGCTGGAGGGGGAAGCCGGAATTCTTGGAAAGCGTGAAATCGAGGTATCTTACGAATGGATGATCGGATTTCAATGAAACTTAATATATGAAAACAAGAAAGGAAAGAATAAATGAAAAGACTTGATAACTTGATATATAGGAGAATCTTATGTCTCAGATGCTCCATTTTCAATTCGAATCGGATCCGGGGACATAGAGGGTTGGAGGGGGGAAACAGAAAACTTCGAAAACGCTTATAGTGGAGATATTGGGATGAAACTTGATGGGAAGAATAACCACAAGTTATAGATACGAGATTGACATAATTTGTACGGATCCGTTCTCTTTGGGGGAGTTGGGGGTTGTTAATTTGGAAAAGTTAGAAAAATTGAGGCATTTTTAACATAAGAACAGGTGACCGGATCTTAATGAAATTTGATATTTAGAAGGAACTTTTGTCTCAGAGCTCTAATTTCAAATCCCGACCAGATCTTTTGACATTGGTGAAAACTAGAAATCTTGTAAAATGCTTATAAATGTCGTATGTACGTGACTGACGTAAGCGGACTGGATCCGCTCTCTTTGGGGGAGTTAGATGGTGGGGTTCAATGCTTTGGCGAGTTTGGTGCTTCTGGACGTATTAGGACGGTGAAAATGGGTAGGCGTGTTAGGGAGCTATACAAATTGACTTGATAAAGTCGTTTTTTCCGATTCGAACATCTGGGGGGCTGAAAGGAGAGGAAAAATTAGAATAATTGAGGTATTTTTAACTTGCGAGTGGGTGATCGGATCTTAATGAATTTTGATATTTAGAAGGACGTCGTGACCCAGAGCTCTTATTTTAAATCCCGACAGGCATTTAATCTCTGATTTTCCTTTGAAAGCAATCTATTGATTCATAGAATTTTGCTAGAGCTGGTACCATATGAGGTCTTGGGTCTTCCGACCTCGTCACAAGTGCCATATGAGCTCTTAGCTCTCGTTTTTAATTAATTAATTTATTTATTAATACCAAATATGGTAAGCTTTCAAGCTTGTCACATTAAACATAATAAAAAGAAGTTATAACAATGCTGACAACATAATACACACATACAAATTTATGAAAAATAACAACTACAACAAACACTGACAAAAAATACTTAAAATGATTTAGAAATGATTTACGGTACTTTTGAATGTGTTTATATTACATGTTATATTAATTTTCCAGGTGGAAGTCATTTCATGGCTTCCATACTCTGCTGTAAAATGAATGTTAGCCTATTTTTCTTTTTGAAAGTGAAGGGTACAATCTATGTGGGTGATAATGGATCCTGTTATTGTCACTAAATGTGAATAACTATGATGTACTTATAATATCAATGCCTCTGATTATATGGAATGCGTTAATAATGTCTGCCAATTGTGTTAATCAATTTATCAATTATTATGTTCGTTTTTCTACAAAGCCTAAGACTAGCCTATATGAGACCATTCGTAGTGAGCTTGGGGGTTTCTTCTTCTGAATAAAACATTATAATCTAAAAAGAGTTGGGCTAATATTATTAGGTCTGGTATTTTATACACTCTCCAAATATCATTGTCGTTTTTTCTGACAATGTACCCCCCCCCCCCGATGGTCCCATATGCTTAGCTCTAATAATCTAGGCTGTACAAAAAACTATTATTACAAATGAACCAAAATGTGGATAATAATTGAAAGGAACAAGATAAGCTGATTAATAGAAACATATGGCTTTTGTACAAATGTCCTATAGCTATATATGGCGCCATCAGAGGGGGGGGGGGAGGTTGATTGTTTTGCTTTGACAAAAAGGCAACCATGAAATTTGGACAAAATAAGGGATTTTATATTACTTCATTTCAGAAGAGCCATTTTGCTGCAGTGATACCTATAGAAATTCAGGGTCTTCCCATACATTGTCAAATTAAAATTAATTTTATATTAGGTTGGGACTATACATCTTCTTCAGCTACTGCTCAACGCAAACTGTAGTATTGACAATAATTACATGCATAGTGTGCACACAACTTGAAATAGAATTGGGCTATATACTTGCGCATTATGGGGGGGGGGGAAGTATAGCAGGTCTGCATGCCAAATGTGTTGAGTACAATTATTCTACATATTATACAGTAAGAAGTGTTTTCTAACTTCATACTGTCTTTACCACTGTACTTTACCACCACCCACACCTAATGAGCAAATATATAGCCCAGATTATATTTTTTCCATCTATTCTGTTGCTTCTCTTTGTCTTGTCCCATGCTGTGCTGAAAGAAACTAGCAAAAAAACTGGTTCTATAATACGCCAATGAATGAGCAACTTTAGGTAGGGTGTTTATCATACAAGTACCGGAAATCTTTTAGATATAAAAAGATAGTGTCTATAGACTGATTGTCAAGTTACATGCTGCAGGAATAAACAACCTAGTTGTTGGCTGGATTAAGCATTCCTTGCTTAAAGGACTCAACTGGTCAGAATATTCACATCTCATGGAATTCATCCCCAGTCAAGAGTGGTGTGCTGCAAGGTATTATCCTTGGCCCTACCCTCTTCAATATTTTTATTAATGGTGCCCTTAGTGTAGTACACAGTTATTTAACTTTATATGAAGACGATTCAAAATTCATTGGTGGTATCAGAAACCAGCTTTATGTAGATGTTTTTCAACGTGATATAGATGAGCTTAATAATTGGGCAAATGCCTGGTTGTTGAGCTTCAACACATCTAAATGCCATGTCCTTCATTTTGGAGAAAAAAAAAACTTACGTTTTGGGTAAACTCTCAATGACCTACCACTTGAGGCTGTTCACGAGGATAGAGATCTGGGTGTCTTGGTTGATGAGAAACTTGAATTTGATTCTCATGCTGCTATTGCTGCTTCATCAGCTAACCAGACCCTAGGAACAATAAAGAGAATCATCAGCATTTGCTCTCCAGTAGTCATGACAACCCTATATAAAGCACTTGTTCAACCAAAATTTGAAGTTTGCATGACACTTGTATCCCCTTTTTACAAAAAAGACAAATTCATCCTAGAAACTGTCAAAAAGCGAGCAACAAAATTGAATAGCAAATTCCAAACAGTCCCCTATTGTTACCGTCTTTGTCGCCTCAAACTACCAAGCCTAACATATAGGCGCAAACGCGGTGATGTCATAACTACCTTCAAACTTACCTCGACAAACATTATCCTTGATTTATTCTCGTTTGCCACCACCTCTTCCACCGGATGTCACTCAAAGAAATCGTCTAAGACGTCATGCAGACTCCGCCAGAGAATTCAGTTCTTTTCAAACAGAGTCATAAGCCTTTAGAATAGACTGTCAGAATATGCTGTCTTTGCAACTTGTCTTGAAACTTTCAAATCATCTGTGGATGCTGAATGGAGTGATGTATTGTGAAAGTATGATTGGGCAGCCCATGAGTCTTCAACTCGTCTTTAATTCTTCACAGATTCTGCAAGGAGGAAATCCTTAGATTGCTCTAAGCTGTAATTTAAGGTAATAGGTTCAATCTCTCTATCCATTAATACATACCTTATTTCAAACTTGTATTTTTTATGATCCTACAAATTATCATCCCATATTTCTTTTATCAGTGTTTAGCAAAAATTTTCAAAAAGCTATGCTTTCTTGACTCCTTGATTGTAATAATTTTAAACACTTTCTTCGTGATTCTCAGTTTGGTTTTAGGGCAAAACACTCAACTGAGCATACATGTGCAACTCTCTTGAATTATTTGCATTCAGCTCTTGACTCTGGGTTGACAACTGCTGCTCTTTTTCTTGATGTTCGAAAAGCATTCGACCCATTAACACACAAGATTCTTCTTTGGAAACTGTCCCATATTGGTATAACAGGGAGTGCTTATTCTTGGTTTCTATCATATTTATCTGGTCAAGTCATTTTGGTTTATCTCCACTTTTCTAACCCTTCTGGAATAGAGTTTGGTTTTCAACAAGGATCTGTCATTGGGCTAATACTCTTTTTAATCTACGTCAATGACCTTATCATTATGGTTATAAATTTAAAACCTACCATTTCCTGTTGTCTTTGTCAACCAGCATCCATCACTAATTGTGATATGAGTTTGTCCTTACCAGATGCACTTATCGCTTTTGCTGATGACAGTACTCTTGACACAGCTGGTAGAACTGAATCTGATCTTCGTTCAAAGATGATAGCCTTTCTTGAAAGAGTTATCGAGAGGTTTGATGTAAATCATCTTGCCTTAAATGTTTAAAAGTCATGTTTTCTCATTTTCTCCAGAGTCTCTTAAGGTTTGCCCTGACTTAAATGAAATATACATATCAAGAGGTTCTCTAAGTAGACCTAAAGATTGTTATGTTCAATTCCTTGGCACCTTGCTTGACAAAAATCTTTTCTTCAAGCATCACATTGACCTGATTAAAATGAAAGTCTCCAGGAGTCTCAGAATCCTTAGAAAGCTCAAACTCATATTTCCAGGGTCGATTCTTAGAATATTGTTCTGCAGCCTAGCTCAGTCTTGTGTTTCATATGGTTCTGTTATTTGAATGTCAACTTTCCCCTCGCCTCTGAAGCCACTTTCAAAACTTTATGATAAAGCAAGGCCTCTTATTTAGGTAACTAACCATTCCTCACTTAAACCCTTGCTTGATTTGAAGCCTCTCTATTTACTTTACTCCCTATCTAATAATATATCTTTTGTTTCTGATCAATTGACTTATCATCTCCGCACTTCCAATAATTTGCAGATTGTTCATACTCCATCAGTAAGGTCTGACTTCAACCCTCTGACAGCTTGCAACAGGATCTGAAACATACTCCCAGAGTTTGCTTGAAGCTCCCACTCGTTGGGTATGCTCAAAAATTATATTAGAGAATTTTTAGCCAGTAAATAAGTTTTTCTGGTTTCCCGTGGAGTTGATGTCTCTGGGTTGAGTTGGTGAAATCATGCGCTACCCTCTGCCTAGTTTGTCATTTTGGGATTTTTAAGGTGGACGACATGTTTTTCTTTTTATATTTTTCGGTTTTTTTTTCTCCTCTTGTTCTTTCCCGGCCATGGAGCCTTATGGGGAGATTGTGTTGATGAATTTTTTTTATTTTTGAAATTTATTGTTAATTAAACAACTCAAAACTCAAAATCATTCTTATTATAGGAAATTAGTGACAGTTTTAAGAAACTTACATTGAAATGTTGTATCCCTGTTAAAAAATAGTTAATTTATGCTTATAAGACTAGCTACCGTAAATAGTGGTTATTCTGTTTGGAAAAATGCATGGTCCTGCAATTAAATACTAGAATATGCTTCTATATACAGTTGGTTAAGGATGACAATCAAAGCTTGACTTGGGAAGCCCCTCATTGCCAGACGGGTAATCTTTAAGTAATGGGAAAATGTGTATGTATATATCAGACTGTCATAATTTAAAAGCTGTCTCATTTCTTGACACACTGGTTTATTAATTTCAATTAGCAAGGTGGGGTATTTGCCTCCCTATATTCTTTATAATATGCAGATAATTTCTATTATTAAGATTTCATGAGTTCTTCCATCATGACCAGCATTTTCAAATAGCATATTTATCAAAATTGTCTAGTTCTTGTGCAAAGACATGACATTACTGACAAGGTTAAGAATATGAATGTCTGTTACCAAAAGTATAGGCTGATTCAAGCAATAAAATAATAGCCTATAGCTAGATAAATATATGGTAATAGTCAAGTTCTGGGGACCATTTGAAAAAAACTCACTAAGCCACTTGAGGCCAATACAGCTGCGCACGCTCCTCCTCCGTCCTAATCTATTAGAAACCTCCCTCCTTACTCCCTCCAATAAAGTTCCCATTTCTCTTAAATCTTTTTTTACAACATTCTCCCACCCCAACTGAAGACGACCTGCTTTCCGTTTAGCCCTAGATGGTTGGTCAAAAAGGAAAATCTTCAACAATGTGTCATCCTTCATCCATAGAACATGTCCTAACCATCTCTGCTTCATCTCTCATTATAGCCATAGAAAGTAGGATTGAACCACACTTTTTGTTCAGCCTATTGTTTGAAATACAATTAGTCAGCTGGGTACCCAAACTAATCCATAAGTAAATTTCTTTGGAAAACATCTAGCAAATCTTCCTCCATTTTTTGGAACGCCCATGCTTCAGAACCATATTTGACAACTGTCATCGCTGTATCTTCTTATATTCCAATCTTGGTTTGCAGAATTATCTTTCTATTCTTCCAAACTTTTTTTTTACCTGTGAAACGCCCTGAACCTTGGCTGTTCTACTTCTAACATCTTCACTGCTCCCACTCTCTTTACTAATAATTCTACCAAAGTAAGTGAAGCTGTCCACTTGATCAATCTTTTTGTTGCCCCACGTCCCCTTTTCATCTTCACTTATTCCTAGCCTTAGGAACTTAGTCTGCTTAACATTAATTTTCAAACCTATCCTAGCAGCCCAAACTTAAAAAAACGTCTGTTTATTCATTTTGCTTACACTTTCATCTAGGATGCTTCAATCATCAGGATAAACTAAGCCCGCGCAAGTTTTTCTTCCCCATTTGATTCTGTGTTCTCCCACTGCCTTTCCTGTGCTCCTTAATACCCAGTCAACCAAAATTACCTTAATTCGCACTACGGAGCGAAATTGAGTTCCATGCTGGATCTGTTCTGCTCCGTGTCAATGATGGTAATTTGGAACGTCACCGTCTAACGCATCTTCTCAAGTCTACACGGAGCGCTTAAGGCGGCTTAGAACCGGACAGCAAGAAGTTCCTTGGACCTCCAGTATGAATGAACGATGTGTGCAACCCTGGGCCCATCTTTGTCACAACATGAACGCAATACTGTTAGCTGTTCCTGAGCGAGGGGTTTTAGTTTTTGGGGGAGGGGGTGTCATATATTTAAAAGTAAAGTAACATTCTCAATTTCCAATCAAATGAGTCCCAAATTTCTGTTACCACTCCTTCCATATGGAGTGACCTGGTCGAAAGAAAGGAAAAAAAAGACATTGAAGCCATACTATTATTTACTTGGACAGCGCTGTTTCACTGCCTTTGATGTGTTAAATCGTTTAAAATATTTTGGTCTTTGTATTTTTTTTTTTTGAATCGATGAATACTTCTAGTACTTAATACGGAACATTTGCGAGTTTATAATTATTTGTACAATAAACTACTGTTTTTTTTTTAAGTGACTTTCTTTTTAAAAGTTTTTCTAGGAAGCAGTGCAGAATTAAAACCAGAATTTTAGAGTTCTTCAAAACTCTGTTTTTCAACAGCACATTCTTAAACACACACCAAAAAAATGAAATTAAAAGATGAAAAACATTGATCATGAAATAAAATTCTATGCAAATGTTTGAAAAAGAATGCTTCCTTTAGATGGTGCGCATGTGTAATTGACTATCAGTAACCTAATATTCTTTGTGTTTGGCTTAATATTCTTTGATTTGTTTGTCGTGAATGTTCCTCAATTTGACATTTGAGCAATTCTTTATTTTGATTGATTGACTCATTTTGGTTTTCTTTATGCAGTAATTTAGTCTAACTGTAATTCAAGGATTATTCGGAATAACACACAGTTGACTTAAAGCCTTTCATGACTTAGTAGGCTTGTAAAAGTTGATTTTTTTTTTTTAGGAAACCGTCTTGACATTCCTTGGGCTGACAGTTCA
Source organism: Artemia franciscana (assembly GCF_032884065.1). Classification (NCBI taxonomy): domain Eukaryota; kingdom Metazoa; phylum Arthropoda; class Branchiopoda; order Anostraca; family Artemiidae; genus Artemia; species Artemia franciscana. The sequence goes on from NC_088864.1 coordinate 14,578,196, forward strand.
CCTTCCAGGCTAAATTTGACAGAAGCAGTTTATCGTTTTGCATCAACGCTTAAAGAGGCTAAAGAATCAGGAGAATTTCATGAAGTACACATACCAAATCATGAAAAGAGTCTCATTCTCCAATTCCTTAATTGTAGTGACCAATGTTCTGGAAATGTAAGTTTTGCTTTTTTTTTTTCAGCTGGTAGAATCCATTTCATTACCTATTTCTAAAAATCTGGCCTGGTTCAAAGTTCTTCCATGCGTTCTTTTTTTTTTGTTAGGTATAAGATTTTTTTGACAATTAAGTTTAACTGAGGACACACCGGTAGATAAATCTGGGCTACCTTTCTGTAACTTTTTTTTGGCTTGAAACATAAATATATATTAAAAATTTGAAGACTGGAACAACAATGCCGAGGGAATCAAGCTATTACAATTATTAAATAAAAAAACATTTTTTTAACTGAAAGTAAGGAGCGACATTAAAACTTCTACCGCTGTTTACGCTAAAGTTTGACTCTTTCTCTCAACTCTGCTTTTTAAAACAGTAAAAAACTTTAGCGTAAAGAGTGGGGTGTTGATGAGGAAGCAGCCCCTTTCATATACGAATTAATTTCTGTTCGTTTTAAGCTTTAATGTCGCTCCTTACTTTCAGTTAAAAAAACTTGTTTTTTTTATTTAATTTCTGAACGTTTGTTAATCAAAGCATGTTTTGATTTTGGCTCTCCGCAGAGGAATAATTAACACGAAATTTGCAAGTTTATTTTTTTTTTTTGGCTAAATGGCTTTCTCATAGTTTTGATCGAATGATTTTGAGAAAAAAGGAACGGGGGAGGAAGCAGTTGCCCTGCGATTTTTTGGTTACTTAAAAAGGTAACTAGAACTTTTAATTTTTTACGAATGTTTTTATTAGTAAAAGAGAAACGTAATTTATAAATTAGCTTATGTAACGAACTTTTGTAATCTCATGTTTTTATTACATTTATGAGGAGTTCATCCCCTCATCAGTACCTCCCTCTTTACACTAAAGATTAAATTTCGTCCCAATTCACTTAAGAATGACCCCTGAATCACAAAAGCCGTAGAATAAATAGTTGAAATCACTAAAAATACTTTAGCGTAAAGAGCGAGGTATTAGTAGGAGGTGAGCCCCTCTTATTACGTGCTTATTACGTGCGTAATAATTATTACGTGCGTAATAATTTCTGTTCGTTTTAAGTTTTAATGCTGCTCCTTACTTCCAGTTGAAAAAACTTTTCATATTTATTTTTTCATTGTTTTTTTTTTTTTTAAATAATGCTAGAAAATCCTGCGCTCCCTTCATGAAAATTTTCTTACCCCATGACAAATTCCTCGATGGAAAGTTCCCCCAACATATCCCCCTCTTGTCAACCCCTCTCCCCAACCAAAAAATCCCCCTGAAAACGTCTTTAAAGTTCCCAATAACCATTACCATATGTAAGCACTGGTTAAAGTTTGTAACTTGTTGCCCCTCCCACGGGGACTGTGGGGGAGTAAGTCGTATCCAAAGACACAGTTATAAGGTGTTTCGACTACGCTGAATAAAATGGCTATCTCAGAATTTTGATCCGTTGACTTTGGGAAAATAATTAGCGTGGGAGGGGGCCTAGTTGCCCTCCAAATTTTTTTGTCACTTAAAAAGGGCGCTAAAACTTTTCATTTCCTTTAGAATGAGCCCTCTCGCAACATTCTAGGGCCACTGGGTCGATACGATCACCCCTGGGGAAAAAAACAAACAAACAAACACGCATCCATGATCTGCATTTTGGCAAAAAATACAAAATTCCACATTTTTGTAGAATAGGAGCTTTTGTAGATAGGAATCTACAATAGGGTTCTTTGATACGCTGATCTGATGGTGTGAATTTCGTTAAGATTCTATGACTTTTAGGGGGTGTTTCCCCCTATTTTCTAAAATAACGCAAATTTTCTCAGGCCTGTAACTTTTGACTGGTAAGACTAAAGTTGATGAAACTTATATATTTAAAATCAGCATTAAAATGCGATTCTTTTGATGTAGCTATTGGTATCAAAATTCCATTTGTTTGAGTAACTTTTGACTGGTAAGACTAAAGTTGATGAAACTTATATATTTAAAATCAGCATTAAAATGCGATTCTTTTGATGTAGCTACTGGTATCAAAATTCCATTTGTTTGAATTTTGGTTACTATTGAGCCGGGTCGCTCCTTACTACAGTTCGTTACCACGAACTGTTTGATTAGTAAATTTGATCAACATTCAAGCAATTTGTTTGCTGAAAGATAATCTTACTCTTCAATTCTCCATCTAAAGGTTCTTTCCAACTCGTCTCTGTTGAATAATTCCTCTTTTAACTCTTAAAGTGACACTAGACTCTTTACGGGTCAATTTACGTAGAAAAACCAAGAAAAAAAAAAATACCATTTGAATCAAAATGAAATGTTAAGTTGATACTTCACACTTGTATAATCCTAATGCATAGATTTACTTTAATATAATTTAAGTTTTTTTTTTAAAATTTTGTCATTTTTAGCATTGCTAATGGTCCACGGATAGGATTGAAGTGTAATTAATAAATTTGTAATATGTCCAATTTTGGCGCAGAGAAGCAACGAATCGAGATTGATTTTGTGCAGCTAAAATAACAAGTTTGCCACTATCAGTCGTAAAAAATACATTCATTTTCAATAAGTTATGAAAAAACAACACACTATTTCTTTTCCGCAGAAATTGCCTACGGATTGTTTCGGGCACGAGGCTGACTAACCGTATTTCGAATAGTAGGCTCTACAGAAAGTGTGGCTCAGTCCTGCTTTCTAGGATTACATAAAAAAAAAACTAGTTTTTCAAACTGAAAGTAAGGAGCGACATTAAAACTTTAAACGAACAGAAATTATTCCGTATATGAAATGGGTTGTCCTCTCCGCAATCCCTCGCTCTTTACGCTAAAGCTTTTAATTGTTTTAAAAAGCAGAATTGTGGCAAAGAGTCAAACTTTAGCGTAAAGAGCGAGGGACTGCGGAGGGGACAACCCATTTCATATACGGAGTAATTTCTGTTCGTTTTAAGTTTTAATGTCGCTCCTTACTTTCAGTTAAAAAAAACTAGTTTTTTATGTAATTTCTGAACGTTTTTGAATTAATGCATGTTTGATTTTGGCTCTCCACACATAAATTATTTTAAATAAATACTTTAGCATAAAGAGCGAGGTATTTATCTCCTCCTAAATACCTCGCTCTTTATGCTAAAGTATTTTCGGAACTTCTCATATGCGTAATAATCTCTGTTCGTTTTAAGTTTCAATACTGCTCCTTCCTTTCAATTGAAAAAACTTTTCCATGTTTATTTTTTCATTTTTTTATAGTAATTTTAGAAAATCCTGCGCCCTTTTCATTGAATTTCTGTTCCCCCATGACATATTTCTCCAAGGAAAGATCCTCCCACATAGCCCCCTCCCCTCAACCCCACCCCCAAAACCAAAAAAAATCCACTGAAAACGTCTGTATACTTCCCAATAACCACTATTATATGTAAACACTGGTCCAAGTTTGTAACTTGCAGCCCCTCCCCCAGGGACCGTGGGGGAGTACGTCATTCCCAAAGACATAGTTATTATGGTTTTTGACTATGCGAAACAAAATGGCTATGTCAAAATTTTGATCCGCTGACTTTGGAGAAAAAATGAGCGTGGGAGGGGGCCTAGGTGCCCTCCAATTTTTTGGTCACTTAGAAAGGGCATTAGAACTTTTCATTTTCGTTAGAATGAGCCCTCTTGCGACATTCTAGGACCACTTGGTCGATACGATGATCCCTGGGAAAAAAAAACAACAAACAAATAAACACGCACCCGTGATTTGTCTTCTGGCAAAAAATGCGAAATTCCGCATTTTTGTAGATAGAAGCTTGAAATTTTTGCTAAAGGGTTCTCTGATACGCCGAATGCGATGGTGTGATTTTCGTTAAGATTCTATGACTTCTAGGGGGTGTTTTCCCCTATTTTCCAAAATAAGGCAAATTTTCTCAGGTTCGTAACTTTTGATGACAAAGACTAAATTTGATGAAACTTATATATTTAAAATCAGCATGAAAATCCGATTCTTTTGATGTATATTTTCGCATCAAAATTCATTGAGCCGGGTCGCTCCTTACTACAGTTCGTTACCACGAACTGTTCGACTATAATCAGAGAAAGGCTAAGATAGGTGGGGCATGTTCTGTGGATGAAGGATGACAGATTGCCAAAGATTGTCCTTTACAGCCAACCGTCTAGGGCTAAACGGTAAGCAGGCCGTCCGCGGTCGGGGTGGTAGGATGTCGTAAGAAAAATTTAAGGGAAATGGGAACTTCTTGGGAGGGTGTAAAGAGGGAGGCTTTGAATAGATCGTGTTGGAAGAGGAGCGTGCATGGCTGTGTTGATCTTAGGTGGCTTGCTGCTGCGGTGGGTTGTTAGTAGTAGTATATATATATGAATTGAATGGTGTGTTTTCCCTTAGTTTTACTACGTAAGTAATTGTATGTCACAATCTAGTTTGGGCCCATTTAAGCGTTCAAATTGAAGGTTGCGATGATGTTAAATGTTCTCCAGAGGAACGTTCTATGAACAGTTTTAGGTACCCTATCGGCTGACCGTGTGCCAAACAACTAGCTATATGAGAACTGTGGTTTTATCCCATTTTCAAGGGCTATAATGAAAGAAAGGCTGAGATGACTAGGACAAGTTTTACGGAAGAAGAATGACCGATTGCCAAAAGTTGTTTTTTTTTGGCCATCCATTTGGGTCCAAACAAAAAATAGGTTGTCCTCAACTGGGGTGGGATTAAGTCATGAAGAAGCTTGTAAAGGAAATTTGGACTTCATGGGAGGGTTAAAGTGTGAAACTTTGACTAGGTTGAGATAGAGAAGCATACGTTGATGTTTTTGCCACAGGTGGGTTGCTGCTGTAGAGATTTGTTAGCAGTAGTATTAGCGATTATTTCATTTGGAAAGAGTGCTATGTGGCACGTCGAATGATAAGTTTATGTTTCTGCTGTCAAATTAATCCGATGTTTGACCAAATTATTATTTTGACTTTAAGTGTACATTCCAAATGATTCAGGATCTCATCCTTGAAAATATTCATTTTAGTCATCCATATACTGCTAATTTATTTTTTTTTTCTTTTTTATGTTGCCTGTGTTGCTTCTTTTTTTTAGTACTTCTTTTAGATGGTTTTATATCCTACCAGTTTCATGTGCAGGTAAATACTGCATCATTTAAGTTTCTACGTAGTTTTATTTTCCTTTTTTGGCAAGAAATGGAATATTTAGACAGATTAATATGTGAAAAATCCGTTTTCGTTGGATACTAAGGGAAAGGGTAAATTCTTCCCTTGATCTCTATGTCATTTATTTTAGTCCTTATATGTATAATTTTGCTTCACAGTGTAATTTCTTCCCCTATGAGGAGAAAAAACTGTTATTTCTCCTCCTCGTTTCAATGCTTATATTGTCTATTGAAGTTGCAATTATGTCTAGGAACATTATTTCTTCTCCTGCTTTCAATGCTGATATTGCCTATGGAATTAGCAATTTTGTCTATGAACTGTTCCTTCTTCCCCTTTCCTCCTCCTTTCAATGCTTATATTGGCTATTGAAATAAAAATTATTTCTATGAACATTATTTGTTCTGCTCCTTTTAATGCTTATATTGTCTATGGAATTAGCAAGTAATATATTGAGTAGAAATGGCTACTTTTCTACATTCATCTAATTTCTTTTCGTTGAAGCATAGTTTTATATTTACTTCTAACTTTTACCTAAATCTTTATTGGTGATTTGCTAATACTTTTGGTAATTAATTTGTTATCATCTTGAAATAAAATTGGTAATCATTGGTAATAAATTTGTTATCATCAACCAGGTTTACCGACATATGGTATTTGCGCCAAATACAGGAGAATTGTAAAATTTGAGTCTACTGTCGCGTTTATAGATTGTGGACAATTTTCATTATTTCTTTGATGTCTTGGCTAGTGATAATACCTTTTTGGCATGTCTTTGATATTCTTCATCATCTGGATCATCATATTGTAAATCGCCCTCTCAGTATTTGGAGGCTAGTGTATGCTATTGATCAAATGGTTCTGGGATCTTCAATGTGCTGCAACATACCTTAATCTGCATAGCTTTTGTCGCACTTAAGGCATTTGAACAAGAATTAGTGTGGGGTTTCAGGTGCTGGTGCTTAACTTTCCTACATAGCTCTGAATTGTGTGAAATGGTGCCGAAACCTCAACTGAATTCGACATAAAGTATCCTAATAATCTATAATACCACCCTGCATAATCATTTGAACAAACTGGGAGATTTACAAGTGGTGAACTCCTTAATCGTCGAAGAAAATTAATACTATCCATAGATTACTCGGTTTGGTGGGGCGAAACAGCTGTCCGTTCTTTTTCCTAAATGATTTCGAGTTATGCCCCTGAACGACACCTAGAGCGTCATCTATTTCCGAATAAAAGATGGCGTGAAATCCTTGATTAGCCCTCGAATTGTTATTTGGGGATAGGAAACGAAAAAGGATTGAACAATTTGAAATTATAGATACCTTACATGTTTTGCATGGTAATTGATTGCAAAAGATCATCATTATGAAATATGTATTTAAGTGGTTCAATTACTCAAATAAACAAATTTTGAAAGAAGAGACCATATCTACAAGATAAAATTAGGTGTTGGGGTCGGGTGACTTTGAGGGGACAGTCTTGCCTGCTTATGGGCTTGGTCATGAAAGTGTTCAATAAACGGTCAGGAGAGAATCAAGTCCTTACTGGGTCCGTAGGATCTTTGTATATTTGATTCCCTGATTTATGTTAATAGATATATACATATTAAAATTAATATATGTAGGGTAAGTCAACGGGGATTCACAAATCATAGTTCCTTACCTTTAATTTTGGTCTTAAGTTAAAACCAAACTATATATATATATATATATATATATATATATATATATATATATACTTATTTAAATATGCTGATTATAGCCTTATCTTTCGTCTTCGCATTTATTTCTGGTTAGAACAATAACTTCTATAGGTATTTATAACATATCTTTGGCTCTTAGAGAGATTTCTTTTGGAAGGGTGAACTATAATAGACTGAGAATTTTAGATGATGACTTAGTTTGCTGCTCATACTTTTTTGGCATGTTTTACGCCTATCTTATCACTTGGAGAGAATATTAATAGGCCCATTAGCAATAATTAATGGATTGAGATGGAGGATAGCATTTTGAAGTGTTTTAATTTACATAATCTTCGTTCCAGAAAGAGGTACTAAATTGAAATGGAAGCTAATTAAAAGCGTTAGAAGAAGTTTAAAAAAGAATATTTTTGAAGTGGTTGTTTAGCATGACGCTTGATACTTGTCTTTAAAATAGTTCCAATATTGTTTACTAGGGCAAATACATTGATCAATAGAAAACCAATTTCGGCAGACATTATCGTATACAGATATGCCTTTGGTTAAATGAGACACGCCAATTTTTTATAAGCAACCATTTTTTACTCCCCCAGTGTTGCCGTGGCATCATTTATAGAAGATTTATATGTATCTAACATTGTATTGAGACAAACAATTTACAAAAAAAGTTTATACAGTGTCTTAAGCGTTTGTCTTGACACTTATAAAATTCAGCGTGTATATGCGTAGTAAAGGGTCCTTAGAGCCTACCTTGCCCCAAGAATTTCGAGATTTTGGAATTTGTTTGCTAACTTCTTATATTTTCCAAATGCTAAACCTATTTTTGGTATTTTGTTTATTCGCCCCCTCTCCCCATGTTTTTCATCCTCCCAGAAAGGATCAAGTGCACGTGCCTGACATATAAAGGCCAATTTTTTTCCTTTAATAAAGGCTTCAGGATGTGAAGCTGAAATATTCGGACTTTTATCATTATCTTTGTATTAAAAGTTTTATTTTAATTTTTTGGCGTCTTATTAAAAAAAAAACACCCCTTTCTAATGTATTTTCGTTTCAATAGTCGTAAGAGTTTAGTTCAGGCTCTTTTTTACTTTTTATCCATCCTAGTTACCAATTTTAGTTATTACTGTGGTCATTGGGTATGCTAACAACTAAAGGTGCTCTCTTGTGTTTTTACAAAGAGTTCTGAAGAACGAAGTACTTGATAGTTTCAGCATTAAAACTGGTTTGAATTTCAAAAGTTTGACTAGCCCGTCTGCAAAGGAACGAATTATGGTGTTAAACAAAGATTTTAATGTAAAATGGAGGATTGTTGAACTAAATCCAAAGACACTGTATGTATTCAAGGCTCTTAAAATTGTCTGTTTGAAATATCTTAGCAATGCATACGGGAATTGATTTGACCCTTGTAAGGCATGCTGAGGGGGATGATAGATTAGCATTTGCGTATATTCAGGGTTGAAGCGTGCTAGAAGGATGGGTTGAATCCTATAGAAGCCCAAAGATTATGCATATTTTCAACCTAATTTATTTGGATAATATTCCACGTGTCTGTCAATCCAAAGAATTTTTGAAAAATGAAGCACGTGGCTATTTTAACAATAAAATTGGGCTAGATTTTAAAAGTTTAACTAGTTCGTTTACACAGCTATCATTTTTTCAAAACGGTGATTGTATAGTAGACTATTCACTACTGTTGTTCGGATGTAACCAATTAGAATAGTAAGATTTATTTAAAAAAAGGTATTGCCATTCTGATGCAACATCGGAAAACTTCACAACCTTTACACTTACAAAAAAAAATAAAAAAAAATTGAATATTCTCAGTCAGACAGTATGAAGTTTAATTCTACATCAACAATTCTACATTCTTTCCAACCAATCAGATAGTTTCAACTCTGAACTTTCTTGGATTCCCTTGTCTTTCACAAACACCAAAAACAAAAAAAAATAGGAGATTTCTCAAGACAGTGGGAAACAAATTAGAATGAATATTTCGGCCCTATGTCCAAGGACCGTTCTCAGTGATACAAAAATATATAAGGAGAAAAAATTTACAACAGGATAAACTCAATAAAACTAAAATGAAAAACTTTTCAAAACAGTCCCAGCATCCTTACCTTGAATTTTTTTTTGAAAAATTCGTCATTTTAATTTTTTTTATTTTAACCTGTTGTAAATTTTTTCTTCTTATATATTTTTGTATTGCTTAGGACGGCCCTTGGACATAGGGCCGAAATATTCATTCTAATTTGTTTCCCATTGTCTTGAGAAATTCCCTATTGTTCTTCTTGTTTTTACTGTACACAGAGATGGGACGTAAAAAAAGTGTGCCAAGCGTTGTGGGGACTGACTTGACGAAACTTTACGGCACAGATAGTGCTTCGAGATGTACGCCATGTGACGGAAAGTGGGTGACCCCCTCGTCTGGACTTAGAGTATTGAATTTTGTTTTACTTTGAAGATTCATCCTTAGATAAATTTTATCCTTAGTTTTTTCCTTATATTTCATCCTCTGGTCTCAAGGCCCCTCCTTAGATGCCCTAATTATGCAGACTAAAAATACACGGATGGTTCTGATTCCATCGTCGCGTATTATATCTAGTGGTTCAGTAACTTGTATCCATGAAGCTTGTGTTGGAAAAGAAGGTATTTGAATAATTTAGTGCCCTTGCATTCGGAGGTCCGGGTGCCACTGTCTGCTCTAGGGGCATGTATTTATGATTTTCGATTGTTTTCATTAAGATAATTTCTTAAACCACGTTGGCCGGCCATAACATAAAGAAAGAAAAATATTTATATCGAAATATTCGCTTTCTGTGTTTTCTTCAGTATTTTCGTTTGGCCTTTAAAACCCCTATTTTTGATCGTTTTCTTCCTTTATATTGTTTTCATTATAATGGCTATCTTAAGAAAAACAAGAACATATTCTTGTAACGTAAAATAAAAGAACTTTTCTGACAATTTATCTTAATTTTAGTTCGGACTGTCAGTACTATAACTCGACTTTGATTCTTAAATTCTAGGTGCCAGTGTATGTTGCTAGAGTTTTTATCGGGTGCCAACCAGCTGCTTAATAATAATTTTTTTGTGCTCGTAGCGTTTATCCAGGGTGGTATCCTATGACAGCGAAGTAAAATTGCAGCCGTCGTAAAATAGTCGTCGGAAACGAAAAATTCTTCAAAATTTTTTCTCATGATCATGCTGAAATATTTCAATCCTAGCTCCAAAGTTTCGTCACTAAGCGACTCGTTCAGTAAATTAGCGCATATTCCCACTAAAAGGGCAATAAAATAAAAAGAAACTGCAGAAAGACTTTTATAAAAATACATCTACTATGATAAAATAATTCGTAACTGTGTTTTTGAGTCATGTCAGATCTTGTTTAGTTATTACAAATGTTTTCGACAAGACACTGTGAAGAGAGGATATGCGGATGACCTGTTAAGACAATTAATTTGGAAGCTTCTTTTCATTTGCCATCTGGAACAGTGGAAATACATCAGTGTAATGAATCGAATGAGACAGGGTCGGAAAATTGTTCCATCGTCACGTTGTAGAAATAAGAAGTTGTTTTCATGACGCAGAAGATAAATTGTTTTTTTGGTTTTTGGCAAAGGAGTCGATGAGAAAGAATAGCAAACAGTAAAATAGATTGCTAATTTTATTGTCGTCGATACAATAGCACAAAACTGATATCTTTGTGGCGTTGGATTCGAAGAAGTACGAGAGTTTATAAGAATTCTTACATAACATAGGTATCAAATTGATTTAATTTATAAATGCAGAAGTAATGATGCCCCTCTGCTTTCCACAACAATCCTATCCCTGCTTTTAAACACATGACCGCCAGCAGGTGTATGTTACGTCTTAGGGAATGTCTTCTAAACAATGCGAGTGCATGCTACGTCGTAGGGAATGTTTTGTAGGAGATGCAGGTGTCTGTTACGTCATAGGGAATGTCTACTTTTGCTTGCTACATAATAGTTTCTTTGATTATTAAAAAAGCTTTCTTGGCCTGCTAGTGGGGGAATCTTCAAGATGCCGGACTCTAGCGAGCAATTCCACCAGGTCCCCTAGCATCCAATTCAAACAGGGGCCTCTAACCTAACCACCCGGGCCCTAGCATTCAATTTCACTGGGGGCCCTAATACGGAACTTCACTGGGCCCTAAACTAACCACTGGGAGCCCTAGCATCCAATTTCACTGGAGGGCCCCAACACTCAATTCCAACAGGGGACCCTAGCATCCAACTTCATCGGCCCCCCAACTCAACTGTGTGGGCCTCTAACATCCAATTTCACCGACTCCCTAACCTGACCATCGGGCCCCTAGTTTCCAATTCAGCCGGGACCCTAGCAAGCAATCCCAGCAGGTGCTCATGACGCAGTGGGTTGTGTTTACTTTTGGTTATTATGTAATAGGACTTGTTAGAGTCCACTAGTCAAGCTGGTAATCCTCGCTTGTAAATGAGTGGGGCACACACGGGGATGCTGCGTAATAACGGTGCACATTTGGTTGTTGTGTAACGACGATATAAACGTGGGATGTTACAGAATACTTTAAGAGATTTCATTTTCTTTCAATGTGTTTTTCTTTTTTTCTAAGGGAACCTTTATGTTCCAAAGGTTTCTTGTCCACATTAGGATTTGAAAGGGATTCCCTCTGAATGAAATGGAGCGCAAACCTGTTGGACCATAAAAGTCTGTCTAACATTTTGATTAGGCTAATAAATTTTGCATGGTAACCTACTGCACGCAAGGAGAATCCCCTGTTCGTACATACTAGAACACCATGGTTGGGTTCTAGACCAGTACTTCACATAAACCGCCTCCAGTTTGGGTTACATTACGGCGATAAAGTACTTTCAGACGCTGACTATGCCGATGACCTTGCTCTTGTCTCCAATTCACCGTCGAAGCTCACAGAAGCCCTACAGGTCCTTTCTGATGAAGCCTTAAAGATAGGGCTGTCAATTAATTGGCAGAAGACAAAGGTGATGTTTGTTGAATCCCGTAACTCACCGCGTCCCCCGCCAGTCCTAATGGTCGGTGACAAACCAGCTGAGATTGTTGAGGAATTTACATACCTTGGCTCTATCCTCTCAAGTGACGGATCTATCCTCAAAGATCTAATGCACCGAATTGCCAAAGCCTCAGCAGTAGTGGGAAGATCAAGTGCCCTTTGGAGGAAACCTTCTATCAGCCGTAGGACCAAGATGCGCATATACATTGCTTCGGTGGGATCTGTGCTTCTTTACGGAGCCGAAACTTGGCCATCCACTCAGTCTGTGCTTAGCACCATAAATATAGCCCAAACAAAACATCTTCGCCGCATTGAAGGGCTACGCTGGCACGATTTTGTTAACAACGAGAACCTCCTGGCGTTAACTGCTTTAACGCCCTTGTCAGTCCAAATCGCCTAACGAATACTACGCTGGTACAGACATCTTCTTCGCATGCCCCCCGACACTCCTGCATGAACGATTTGTTGACTTTGATCCCGTGCTGCACGGTGGGAAACGCTCAAGAGGTTGTCCCCCAACCAGATGGAAGGACACGACAGGTGCCTTCTTAGCCATGTCAAATATTCAGGAGGACGTCCACATCCTTGCAAGAGACCGGTCTAAGTGGAAGCACCATGCAGCATTACTCTCGACGCCGGAAGAATTCCGGCAGGAGCATTAAGTCAAGTAAGTTAATCACTGAGTCGCGTAACTATCCAGCAAAGGTACTGATTTTTGGTCTATTAAACACATCTGCATGCTACATTACATTAGTGCTCTAACATGACCTAGACAAATTAAATTACATAGCAGATGTTACATAGCATCGGCCTTAGATATTTCATCACATAATGATTAAGTTTTTTAGTTTTATTCTAAAACGACACATATTTTTTATTATACATATAACTTATATTAATAAAAACTGACTTTCAAGTATTATTAAAACACAGAAAAAAACTTATAAAACGCAACAAGGACCGGACCAGATTAAATTAGAAATAGTCGTTTTCCCGATTTGACCATCTGGGGGGGGGATGGGGGTCCGTTAATTCGGAAAAAATAGAAAAAATGAAGTATTTTTAACTTACGAACGGTTGATCAGATCTTAATGAAATTTGATGTTTGGATGGAGAGCTGTTATTTTAAATCCCGACCGGATCTGGTGGCATTGGGGGGGGGGGGGGAGTTGGGAGGGGGGAACCTAAAATCTTGGAAAACACTTAGAGTGGAGAGATCGGGATGGAACTTGGTGGAAAAAATAAGCACAAGTCCTAGATACATGATTGACATAACCGGAACGGATCCGCTCTCTTTGAGGTAGTTGGGGGGGGGGGGTTAATTCTGAAAAATTAGAAAAAATGAGGTATTTTTAACTTACGAACGGGTGATCGGATCTCAATGAAATTTGGTATTTAGAAGGATATCGTATCTCAAAGCTCTTATTTTAAATCCCTACCGAATCTGGTAACATTGGGGGAGTTTGGGGGGGGGGCTAAAATCATGAAAAACGCTTACATTGGAGGGATCGGGATGAAACTTGGTGGGAAAAATAAGCAGAAGTCTTAGATACGTGATTTACACAATTGTAACTGATCCACTCTATTGGGGGGGGATTAATTCTGAAAAATTAGAAAAAATTACGTATTTTTAGTTTACGAAGGAGTGATCGGATCTTCATGAAACTTCATATTTAGAAGGACCTCGTAACTCAGACCTCTTATTTTAAATCTCAACCGGATCCAGCGTCATTGGGGGGGGGGGGTAATCTTAGAAAATACCTAAAGCGGATAGATCAGGATGAAACTGGATGGGAAGAATAAAAAGATACGTGACTGACATAACCGGACGGGATCTCGTTGGTGGAGCGCTCTTTGGTGGAGATGGGGGGGGGAGGTAATTTGGAAAAATGAGGTATTTGTAACCTACGAAAGGGTTACCAGATCTTAATGAAATTTGATATTCAGAAGGGTCTTAATTTTAAATTCCAACCAGATCCCGTGATATTGGGGGAATTAGAGGGGGAAACCGGAATTCTTGGAAAACGTGAAAATTGGGGTATTTTTATCTTACGAATAGATGATCGGATCTTAATGAAATTCGATATTTAGGAGGAATTCATGACTCAGAGCTCTTATTTCAAATCCCGACCAGATCTTTTGACATTGGGGAAGTTGGAGGGGGAAATCTTGCAAAACACTTGGAGTGGAGGAATCGCGATGAAGCTTGTTGGATAGAGTAAGCAAATGTCCTTGATACGTGATTGGCGTAACCGTACTGGATTCGCTCTCGTTGGTGCAGTTGGGGGGAGGCATTCAGTGATTTGGCGAGTTTGGTGTTTCTGGACGTGCTAGGATGATGAAAATTGGTAGGCGTGTCAGGGACCTGCACAAATTGACTTGATAAAGTCGTTTTCCCATATTTGACCGTCTGGGGGGCTAAAGGGAGAGGAAAAATTTAGAAAAAATTAAATATTTATAACTTACGAGTGGGTGATCGCATCTTAATGAATTTTGATATTTAGAAGGACATGGTGGCTCAGAGCTCTTATTTTAAATCCTGACCGGCATTAAGCCTCTGATTTTCCTTTTAAATCAATCTATTGATTCTTAGAATTTTGTTAGAGCTCATACCATATGATCTCTTGGCTCTGAGATCTTCTTGCCTCGTCAAAAGTGCCATATGAGCTCTTGGCTCTTGTTATGGTACTTGGTATCTACCAAGTGGCATATAGCGATGTCAAATTCTGTCGGTCGGTCTGTCTGACCCGGTCTTGCTACTTTAGGCACTTCCAGGTAAGCTAGGACGATGAAATTTGTCAGGCGTATCAAGAACCAGACCAGATTAAAGTAGAAATTGTCGTTTCCTCGATTCGACCATCTGGGGTGGGGGAGTGAGGGGACGGTTAAATAAAAAAAATTAGAAAAAATGAGGTATTTTTAACTTACGAACGAATAGTCGAATCTTAATAAAATGTGATTTTCGGAATGATATAGTGTCTCAGATCTCTTATTTTAAATCCCGACCGGATATGATTACATTGCCAGGAGCTGGGGGGGGGGAAGCCTAAAATCTTGGAAAACGCATAGAGTGGAGGGATCGGGATGAAGCTTGGTGGGAAAAATCATCACAAGTCCTAGATACATAATTGACATAACCGTAACGGATCCTCTCTCTTTGGGGGAGTGGGGGAGGAGGGTAAATTCTGAAAATTAGAAATAAATGATGTATTTTTAACTTACGAAGGAGTGATCGGATCTTAATGAAATTTGATGTTTGGAAGGATATCTTGTCTCAGAGCTCTTATTTTAAATCCCGTCTGGATCCGGTGACATTGCGGGGAGTTGGGGGCGACCTAAAATCTTGGAAAATGCTTAGAGTGGAGGGACTGGGATGAAACTTGGTGAGAAAATAATCACAAGTCCTAGATACGTGATTGACATAACCGGAACGAATCCGCTCTCTTTGGGGGAGTTGGGGGGAGGGTTAATTTTGAAAAATTAGAAAAAATGAGGTATTTTTAACTTACGAAAGAGTGATCGGATCTTAATGAAATTTTAAGTTTGGAAGGATATCATGTCTCAGAGCACTTATTTTAAATCCCGACCGGGTCCGGTTTCATTGGGGGGAGTTTGGGGGGACCTAAAATCTTGGAAAACGCTTAGAGTGGAGGGATCGCTATGAAACTGGGTGGGAAAAATAAGCACAAGTCCTAGATACGTGATTGACATAACCGGAACGGATCCGCTCCCTTTGAGGGAGCTGGGGGGGGGTGATTCTAAGAATTTAGAAAAAATGAGGTATTTTTAACTTCCGAAGGAGTGATCGGGTCTTAATGAAATTTCATATTTAGAAGGACCACGTAACTCAGAGCTCTTATTTTAAATCCCGACTGGATCCAGTGTCATTGGGGGGGGACTGGAAATCTTGGAAAACACTTAAAGCAGAGAGGTCATGAAGAAACTTGGTGGGTGGGAAGAATTAGCACAAGTCCAAGATATGTGACGGAAATAACCGGACCGGATCCGCTCTCTTTGGTGGAGTTGGAGGGGGGGGGAATAATTTGGAAAAATTAAAAAAATGAGGTATTTGTAACTTACGAACGGGTGATCAGATCTAATGAAATTCGATCTTTAGAAGGATCTTGGGGTTGTTAATTTGGAAAAATTTGAAAAATTGAGGTATTTTTTACTTAAGAACGATTGATCGGATCTTAATGAAATTTGGTATTTAGAAGGAACTCATGTCTCAGAGCTCTTGTTTCAAATCCCGACCAGATCTGTTGACATTGGAGGGAGTTGGAGAGCGAAACCGGAAATCTTGGAAAGTGCTTATAAATGTCGTAAATACGTGATTGACGTACCCGGACTGGATACGCTCTCTTTGGGGGAGTTAGGGGGTGGGGTTCAGTGCTTCGGCGAGTTTGGTGCTTCTGGACGTGCTAGGACGATGAAAATTGGTAGGCGTGTCAGGGAGCTGCACAAATTGATTTAATAAAATCGTTTCCCCCGATTCGACCATCTGAGGGGCTGAACAGAGAGGAAAAATTAGAAAAATTGAGGTATTTTTTACTTATGAGTGGGTGATCGGATCTTAATGAATCTTGATATTTAGAAGGACCTCGTGACTTAGCGCACTTTTTTTTAAATCCCGACCGGCATTAAGCTTCTGATTTTCCTTTCAAAGCAATCTATTGATTCTTAAAATTTTGCCAGAGCTCATACCATATAATCCCTTGGCTCTTGCGACCTCTTCACAAGTGCCATATGAGCTCTTAGCTCTTGTTCTCTAAGTTTTTGTTTGTGAATTTGCGCCTCTGCATTGAATTTGGATTGAAATATTGTAATTAATATATAAAAGTTCTTCCGTACCTAAACATTTACTGTTGTTTTTTTTTTGTCCCACTGACATCACTTAACTGTTGGATATTGACCCCTTGCGAGTTGCTCCCCCCCTCTCCACCCCAAGGATGAGGAATGAGGGGTAGGCATGTTGCTGTGAGACATCGATACGATGAAAGATCTAGACACTTGCATCTACATTTTTAATTTCGCGCCACCTCCCTCCTTGTCCACTGGAAAATAATGGGTAACTAGACCTCCGTTGCCTGTGCAACGGGAAGTGTTGCAGCAACTGTGCCCTGTTCCTTAGGGCACAGTTGCGGAGCAACACGTGCAACTGTGCCCTACGGGACACAGTTGCGGAGCAACAGTCTCCATTATGTCCTTCAGAGGACATTTTTCTAATGCGGCTTCGATTGTTATCTTGAAGCATCTTTGATATGGTTTTATTTCGAGCTCCTACTAAACTGAGTTTGGTAAAATGTTTAGCTGGTCCAGAAATAAACGAGAAAAAAAAATTCTAGCTGGCCCAGAACCGAAGTTACCTCTAGAACGTCGAAACTTCGGAAATTATTTCAAAGAGAACGAAGCAACTTGGTATAAAGAACAACTTTCATAGCACTACTCGATAAAAATAAAATAGACATCAAAATCGAAAATTTAAGAAAATTTCAAAAAATCGGAACGAGATTGACTTTTCCGGAATTATTTCCGGGAAATCTCTTAGAGCTACGGAATTTCATGCTTCAGTTCTCGAAAACATCAATAAAAGTTCTATATGAGTTCATAATTATTTTATCTCCAAAACGTTTACTTCCGAAACTAGGGCCGTCTTAACTTGACGCCAATTCGAAGTATTATGTTTCGAGACGCACATTTCGGGAATTATTTCCGGGAAATCTGAAAGAGATACGGAAATAACGTCTTATAGTTTTCTGCTTAACTTTTGATGGTCTAAACTAGGAAAATATAAAACAAACCAAATTCACCAAAAAATTTAAATTGCCCCGAGGGCATGACAAAACTTCCAAATAGAAAAACCCAAAGAAGGAATTTTATTTCGGAGAAACTATTGTAAGCTCCAGTTGTTAGGAGATCGAGACCTGTCGAACTGCGTTGGAAAAAAATTCTAGCTGGTCCAGAACAGAAGTTACCTCTAGAACGTCGAAACTTCGGAAATTATTTCTTAGAGAACGAAGCAACTTGGTATATAGAACACTTCACTTCTTCTTGCATACTTTTCATAGCACTACTCGATAAAAATATAAGAAACATCAAAATCGAAAATTTGAGAAAATTCCAAAAAAAATCGGAACGAGATGGACCTTTCCGGAATTATTTCCGGGAAATCTGTAAGAGCTACGGAATTTTGTGCTCCGGTTCTCGAAGAGACAAATGAAAGTTCTACATGAGTTCAGCATAACTGTATTTCTAACAAGTTTATTTCCGAAGCTAGGGTCGTCTTAACTTGACGCCAAACATCGAACGCACAGTTTCTAAGAAAAAAACGGTTTTTTTTTATGGAAAACTGTTAAAAATTTTAGGAACTTCTCTGGAACTTTTACTCTGCTTCACGTTTCCCTTCCCTCTGAAAAATCTCTAATTTTTAACTCTTACCACTTCGGAGCTACAGGTCGCTGATCACGGTGAAAAAAAAAAAAAAAAAAAAAAAAAAACTACGAAAGCAGTAGTGTTGCTCCGCAACACAAATATAAAGTCAGTCGCCCCACGGTCACCTTGCAATAAACAGTATTTTGTCCTTTTATCTGTTTTATAAGTAGGACCGAGATATATCGTGAGCTACTGAATAATGAAGAGATTCTTTAGTGCATCAGCTTTTAATTTTGAGACCCGCCGCAACCTCTTTTCTATGTGATGGCTATCTCCAAGTTGAGAAACGATGCACTAGGAGGATTTAGAAAATGTATTTTTTTTTCTCTTTTGAAGAGTTATGATCCATGGATTTGCTTCCGTTCACATTGATCCGAATTAAACATCAACAACAAGAAGGACAATAGGGAATTTTTTTTGCAAGACAGTGGAATTCTTTATTTAAATGAATATTCCGACCCTTTGTCCAAGGGTAATTTTAAAACATTTTTAAACTAAAAGGATAATTTTAAAACAGTCCCAACATCCTTAATTTAGCGAAGTTCAACCAGTAGGTTGAATTCCAATGTCTTGAAAAAAAAAATCCCTGTTGTTTCAAAGTTGTGTTTTTTTGAACGCTCTAGGCTTAGGAAGGGTATATCTGAAGGCCTCATAGTTTTAATATACTTGTCTTAAATTTCAAATTTTTATTTGAGTTATTTTGTTTTCTAAAATGTGGAAAATATTTGTCTTTTGACACTGATAAAAAAAAATAGCCATAATATCTGTTAAATTTGGACTTACGTTAAAAAGAGATTTGCATAAAAGAGATTTACCGTGGGAGATATTTTCAATCCAAATTATTCTATAATTAATGGTCTCCGTGTTTATAAAAGCTACATATCCACAATTTACATAAACATAAAATAAGATCTTGAAAAAACTGATGATATTTATAATATTCTGGTAGGTACTGGAAAGTCCTACGTTTTATTCAGTTTTTTATTAAGAAAAAGAATAAAGAAGTATTTGTGTAACTATTGAGTTTTAATTTCTAAAAAAGATTTGGCTTTGTAAAAAAATAAATATGTCTCCCCCTCCTCGATGTTAGATGCCAAATAAACGAAATAAACAAACTTTGAATTTTCTAGAATTAGGATTTTTGCTTTTCATTTTAATTAGTAGTAAAAAGTTCATTTTTCGCCAGAATCTGCATATATTTCTTTGGCCTTATAATTAATTGATTAGACAGAATTTGCATTCCTAAATGTCTTTGAAAGGGAAAACCTCGATAAATCATTATTATGTTAAATTCTTCTGAGTGTACAATTTGAACTCGATAAAGCCTACATTTGTAAAATAAGACAGTATAACACTATCTAAAAACACAAAAAAGTCAAAATCGACAGTTTTTTTTCACGTGAAACTCTGAAACTTTTCGCCCAACTGGCAAATCCTCCCCTAAAATTAGAATATTCAAACTTCATGTTCTCTTTTTTAATAGAAAATAATGGAAAACACACCCGCGGAGAAAACCTATCGAAGCAATTTTTTTTTTTTCGTACACCCTAACGACACTCATTCTAGAATCAAGCAAATTTCCTAGTTATGAGTGTATTCAGTGGTGAAAGATGTTGTGGAAACGAACCTTAAATTAAAAGGGTGTATAGCATCTGTTGAAAAAGTGAAAAATCTCTCCACTTTGAGCATATTTTCTTTCGTCAATTACTTCCAGAAAAGGGTTAAGTTACCTGATTTAAAACCGACAGCTTTGTGTATCATATTACAAATAGACCGGTTTCGCATCCATTCTAGCAGGTTTTTTTTTCATTTTTATTTATAGACCCATTCAAACAAGCATCTAGAAAGTTTGTTGGAGAGGGTATAGGAGCCTTATATCTATGATTGATTCAAAAATATCCAGCTGACCAAAGCAACAGTTTATTCAAGGGTTCTCTGAAGAGAATTTCGACTTGGATTCTTCAATGCTAGTGAACCCTGTAGTACTTTCTGTTTATCCTATATGAATTGGTTATTCATTTTAGTTTCTCTTTTTTTAGTATGTGGCCTACTTATGTCTCTATACAAGTATCTGTTGTCTGAATGTTTGATGTGATTATTTAATTTCTGTTCGTTTCTTTATTCTTTGAGTATTTTTGCTCGTAAATCCCTCTAATTCGGGAAACAGTCGATTTCTAATTAATTCAACATAAGGATTAGTAGGAAATAAATCATAATTGTTTCTAAGAAGTTTATGATACTGTTGAAAAGGGTGTTGGGCTTATTCTACCCTGAAAGTACCCCTTACGCGGAAAATTTCCCTTGGAAACCACCCCCCTCCTACTTGTAAAATTTAGCTGCAACAGAGAAAGTATGATAAATAAAAAAATATATATATAAAAATGAGAAATTTTTTTAGTGTGTTTCAAAATATAGGCAGAATATGTGTTATAGAACAGGGATTGGCAACCGTATGACAGCAGGTCACCGCGTTGTGACTCGCGGATTTTTTTTGGTTTTAAAATAGTGATTAAAGTTTAAAAGAGCATTGCAATTATTTACTTAATAAAAATGTCCGTATTATTTATTCAAAGACTATTTTAAAAGAAATTATCACTGACTCAAAGGTCTTTTTAATGTTCACATTGAGGTCGTTTTTGACCGGAGCAAAAAAAAAGAACTTCCCACCATTGTGTCATATAGTTTTTATTTTCAAATTTGCATGTTAATTTTTTGTTCGTGTTTCTTGGGGTTGAGTTATCGTAGTAGCATAAGATAAAGGTTAACAATGGGGCTCTTAGGGTAATATCAATCCAGAAGGCAAAATTGTTAGACATTTCGAAGTTTTTGAACAAAATAGATATATCAAAATTTTGATTCGATATCATACGGGTCAGAAGAGGGCCAAATAGCATAAAAGCAACCTAGAAGGATGCTCATTGCCCTCCAGAAGCCTTTTGGCTTTAAAGTGGGCACTAGAAGTTTCAATTTCCAATCAAATCAGCCTCTTCCCAAGTTTCTATATTTCTTAACTCAACCCCATCGAAATCACCCTCAATTCAACCCTCATTTAAGTTAATCCCATTTAACTTCAAGCCGAATTGCTAAGTTTACCGTGCTTGACCACATCTAAAGGAAACAAAAGTAGTATCATCAGATTTTATTTTATGTTCTTATCAAATATTAGTTTTTAAAAGAAAATGTTTGCCACAACCCCATAATTAATTTGTATCTTACCCTGCTATGGTAGGTCAACCACCAGAAATGCGAAAAGAGAACTAAAATAAACATGTAAAAATAAATACAGTAGGGTCTTTATTTCCCATGGAGAAGGTCCATTTTTTGGGCTAATATTCCCCCCCCCCCTGTATTTTGTACAATTTCGTCGCAAAACACAGTGAAATGTCATATTTCAAGTCTGTTACTTAAAAGATGATAAATCAACGGCGTAATTTTGTCAAAATCCTGGGGGGGGGCCAAAGTTGAAGCCAATTTACCAGATCAACTGAAACTAAATTAAAAGCTGAAAATTAAGCATGTTATATCATAAAGGTAAAGATATACTTAAAAAAATTGACTCGTTTTTGTGGATGTTTGAATTATGCAGGCTTATCATAGTTTTGACAAAAAAATTGAAGAAACTAAATTTCAGCTGGGTTTTGCATCAGTTTCAGCAATTTCAGCAAGTTTTGTCCCAATTCTTTAAGAATGACCCCTGAATCAGAAAGGCCGTAGAATAAATAGTTGAAATTACTAAAAATATTTTAGCATAAAGAGCGAGGTATTTATCTCCTCCTAAATACCTCGCTCTTTATGCTAAAGTATTTTTAAAATCCCTCATATGCGTAATAATCTCTGTTCATTTTAAGTTTTAATGCTACTCCTTACTTTCAGTTGAAAAAAAAACTTTTTCATGTTTATTTTTTCATTGTTTTTTTATAGTAATGCTAGAACGCTCCCTTTTCATTGAATTTCTCTTCCCCCATGACATATTCCTCCAAGGAAAGATCCTCCCACATAGCCCCCTCCCCTCAATCCCAACCCCAAACCAAAAAAAAATCCCCCGAAAACGTCTGTACACTTCCCAATAACCATTACTGTATGTAAACACTGGTCAAAGTTTGTAACTTATAGCCCCTCCCCCAGGGACTGTGGGGGAGTAAGTCATCCCCAAAGACATAGTTATTATGGTTTTCGACCATGCGGAACAAAATGGCTATCTCATTTTTATTCGTTGATTTTGGGAAAAAATGAGCGTGGGAGGGGGCCTAGGTGCCCTCCAATTTTTTGGTCACTTAAAATGGGCGACTAGAAATTTTCATTTCCGTTAGAATGAGCCCTCTTGCGACATTTTAGGACCACTTGGTCGATACGATGACCCCTGGGAAAAAAAAAAAAAAAAAAAAAACAAATAAACACGCACCCGTGATCTGTCTTCTGGCAAAAATACGAAATTCCACATTTTTGTAGATAGGAGCTTGAAATTTTTGCTATAGGGTTCTCTGATACGCTGAATGCGATGGTGTGATTTTCGTTAAGATTTTAGACTTTTGGGGGGTGTTTCCGCCTATTTTCCAAAATAAGGCAAATTTTCTCAGGCTCGTAACTTTTGATGACAAAGACTAAATTTGATGAAACTTATATATTTAAAATCAGCATGAAAATCCAATTCTTTTGATGCATCTTTAAGCATCAAGATTCCGTTTTTTAGAGTTTCGTTTACTATTGAGCCGGGTCGCTCCTTACTACTGTTCGTTACCACGAACTGTTTGATGTATTCTTAAAATACTATATTTGGAATATAGGTAGATTATGCCGAAATTCCTTTATCTCTTCTTTGTCTTTATTCTTCAGAATTTCTCTGTGACTACTCAATTTCATATATAGGGTAATTTTCTAAGGGGGGGATAAGTTGGGCCCCGTTGAAAAAATTGGGAGATTGCCGCTGGAACAAAAATCATTAGCTTGACCAATCCGCAATCCCTATACATGTTTAGAAAGATTTTATCGAAAGTACGATAGAACTAGAGTTGAAAGTCGATGCAGATCGTAATTAAACTTTCGTTATTTGCTGATCCGTATAGTTGATGAAAGTTTCATAATGGTGATTACCAAATTGCTGTCAGGTTTGTGCTAGAGAGCTTCTTATGATAGAATTAATTATAAATAGCATTTTATAGTGCGTATGTAGTCGCACTGAATACAAAATAAGAGCTTATATTGTTTTTTTTGTGCGTGTTTCTATTGCAACATGGACAGCCTGAGATGTTTGTAACAGTTTTTTTTTATTTATTTAATAAAAGGTTGTTAGGTAGCAAAGGAGGGGAATCACACAGGCTGTGATTTGTTCCGAATTCTCGAAAAACTTTGATATTTTGAAAGGAGTAGGAGTTTCTTTGCTGTTTGAAATAATAAAGAACCATTTTGTTTTGTTTGGATCAAAGTGAGGAAGGTGAACTAGCTTGCTGTTAGGTCATCCCAATATATCTGATCCAACAGTCCGTGGTAACGAACTGTAGTAAGGAGCGACCCGGCTCAATAGTAACCGAAACTCTAAAAAACGGAATCTTGATACCAATAGTTACATCAAAAGAATCGCATTTTAATGTTGATTTTAAATATATAAGTTTCATCAAGTTTAGTCTCACCTATCAAAAGTCCAGATAAGCGAGCCCAGATACGCTACCTTTCCAGGTTGAAACAGAAAAAAAGGTGCCCATACAAAATAATGAATGACGTAGATTCTTTAGAGCATCGTTATAATATATTGTATGTGTCGTCCCTTTTTCTTCTTCTTCTTTTCCGCTATTAAATAAAAAACCAGTTTTTTTTAACTGCAAGTAAGGAGTGATATTAAAGCTTAAAACGAACAGAAATGATTCCGTATATGAAAGGGTTTGTCCCCTCCTCAACGCCTTGCTCTTTACCCTAAAGTTTGAAAACAAAACAAAAAAAACTACTCTTTTAAAACAAACTACTTTTTAAAACAAAAAAAAACTTTAGCGTAAAGAGTGAGGCGTTGAGAAGCGGACAACCCCTTTCATATGCGGAATCATTTCTGTTAGTTATATATATATATATATATATATATATATATATATATATATATATATATATATATATATATATATATATATATATATAATATATATATATATATATATATAAATATATATATATATATATATATATATATATATATATATATATATATATATATATATATATATATATACATATATATATATATACATATATATATATATATATATATATATATATATATATATATATATATATATATAGTTGTGGCTAGTGTGAGGTAGCGCCACAGAAGCTTAATAGAGTTGCTAAAAAAGGGAATAAATGTCAATATTGTTTGCTATTGCAGCTTGAATTTTTATTGAGATATTCATGAAATTTTTGTTTAAGGCAAAAAATGAAATTTCTGAGATAGTGCATCAAGAAATAGAGAGAAGGGAGTTTCTTCCTTAATCAATTATTGGTTTTCTCGTCAAATTTGAGCACTGTCTATGAAAAGATTGTCACTGACAAAAGAAAAACAGAAGAGGCTATTAATTAAAAAAAAACGAAAAATAGAAAAAAAAACTTGTATTGACAGCAATTAAGAAAGTTATTGACGTCTGCTGGTTTCTCCAATTTTGTAACTCATTTTCCTTTGAAAACCTTTTAAAAATAGGAAAAAATGTAAACAAACTGGTTCTAATGGCCATGTCATGAATAGTAACTAACAACTTTTTCGATTTTTTTTTCATCCTTTCGTAATATCACCAGTGATGAGAATATATATTATTCTTATTTGGAATTGCTATTATTGCTTCCTGGTTAGTTATATTTATCCCATGGTAATAGTTGGAGCTATTAATGGAATTTTGTCGAGAGCGAGTTGTTCCATATTGGAGAGGTGTTCTAGTTGTTCTTATCCCTCTGGTTCTACTCCCTTTGCCGATTCTATTTCCAACCCAAGAGGCAAAATGTGGTTTTGTTGTACTGCTTATGGCATTATATTGGATGACGGAGGCAATACCTCTTGCTATAACGAGTCTCCTTCCTGTGATATTTTTTCCACTTTTTGGAATTATGAGTACTGGAGCTGTTTGTATTGCTTATATGAAGGAGACAAACGTGGTGTTTATTGGCGGGATGATGGTCGCCATTGCCATTGAACATTGTAATTTACATAAAAGACTAGCTTTAAGTGTACTCTTAGTTGTTGGGACTAGTCCCAGATGGCTTATGCTTGGATTTATGGGTACGACGATGTTCTTATCAATGTGGATATGCAACACTGCTGCAACAGCAATGATGCTGCCAATTGTGGAAGCAGTTGTTGATGAACTATATAGTGATGACAAAGTTGAAAATGAATTGTATAGCAGTCAGTCCAAAATTGACAGTATTTCTGGCTCAATAGCATCAAGCCAGGAAGCTATAATTGAACGAAAACGTCCGACTAAAAATCTATCGAAAGATAAAGTTCTTCGAGCTTGTTTGCTATCGATAGCCTACTCGGCTAATGTTGGCGGAACCGGAACTATAATTGGTTCGTCTCCTCAACTTGCGTTCAAAGGAATTTTAGCAACGTTGTACCCGAATCAAGATACCTTAAACTTTGCTACTTGGATGGCTTTTAATGTGCCAGTTATGTTGGTAAACCTAGTAATATTATGGTTATGGGTGCAAATTCTGTATATTGGCTTCAAGTGCGACAATGTTGATAGAAAAGCTCAAGCTAAAGCTCAAAAAGCAATTCGGAAAAGCTATGATGACCTTGGCTCTATGTCATTCCATGAAAGTATGGTTCTTGTTTTGTTCCTTCTTCTTGTCATACTTTGGTGTTTCAGGGATCCACAGTTTATGCCCGGTTGGGCTGAACCGTGGAGAAATAGTGGTATTAGAATAGGTGACGGAACCGCAGCCATTATCGTTGTGGCTTTGTTATTTGTTGTGCCAGCAGAGCCTTATTTCTTGTTTTGCCGCCGTGAAAGCAGTGACAAACATACAGGCGCAGCCCTTCTCACTTGGAAGGCATGCCAAGAAAGAATACCATGGGGCATAGTTCTCCTCCTTGGTGGTGGTTTTGCTTTATCGGATGCCACTAAAGTCTCAGGTCTGTCGGAATTTCTTGGATCTCAACTGGAGGGTCTAAAAGTTTTGCCAGATTTCGCAATACTTTTTCTAGTTTGCATTATGGTTGCAACGGTAACAGAGATAGCATCAAATACCGCAACTGCAAATATTTTGCTTCCTGTATTAGCAAGAGTGTGTGAATTAATTAAAGTCAATCCTTTATATTTAATGATGCCAGCCACAGTGACATGCTCTTATGCATTTATGTTGCCTGTGGCGACACCGCCGAATGCCATAGTTTTCTCGGCAGGTAAAATGAAAGTGACTGAAATGATTCGAGCTGGGTTTTTGATGAATATTTGTTGTGTTGTTGTTCTTTGTCTTCTTACAGAAACACTTGGCGTTGCCATCTTTGATATAAAGACTTTCCCTGAATGGGCCACAAACCTTGAACAAGCAATAATCTTCAGAAATGAGAGTGAGTTAAATGGATGAGTTTTAATCTGCAATTTATCATATTGGTAGAGCTAGTATATATCCTTGTACTTGATTAGATAATCTTGTTATTTTTGAAATTTTCATATTTAATTAAATGATTTGTTTCTTGAACATAAGCTTCTATTTTTATCGTTTTTGTAGATTGTGCGGTCAGTAATCTATAGTATTCTCCATTTTTCTTTAAGTTAGCAACTTAAATTATAACTGGCTTCATGAAAAATTACTTAAGGAAAAATCGGTCCACCCTTAAATTCATAGGCTAAGCCAGTGTCACAGTCTCTGTCGGATGTGACATAGTAACCATTTTATTTTATTTTCTTGGAGCGTCGTCTCTGGTGCTCTGTTTGGATGGTTTAAATTAACTTTACTGAACCGTTCAAAGAGGGGAATAAAAATAACAACAAAATAGGAAAAACGAGTCCAAAAAACTCAATGAAGTCTGAACCTTAACCCATTATTACAGAAAAATTTAAAATGTGTTTCAAAATAAGTGTCAAGTGAGGAAGAATCATTATTTGAAGCTGATTCAAGAATGGTAACTTATTATTTCGATTAATTTTAATGATATAGGTTTTTTGCGAGAACAAATCTCTTTTCACTTTAGAAAAATAGTCTGAAAATACCCAAAAATAGTGTCTGGCCTTGTACCATTAGAATTATCATTTTTGAAAAGCCCGTTCAGGAGAATTAAAGGCCCAAATATTGGACAGTAAGGAAGCTCACTTTTTTTCATGGGATGCAGTGATGTGTCTTTTATTCCTTTTTTTATTCTCTGTCACTAGTGGGGTTCTGATACATCATAGAAAGACGTTTCAGGGCCAATTTGATTTCATTAAATAACGACTTTTTTTCTAATCTAGGCAGTTACAAATAAACAAGTATATATCAATATTTCAGCTGTATAGCAGTGGAATGAAAACAAATTAATTATTACATTAGGAAGGCTATTTCAGGGACGTACCTTAGATTCGTTTTTTTGAAGGGGGAGACCAGTAAAAAAAAACAATATTCGATTATCTACATGAGAAGTGATCAGAAAGAAATCAAGAAAATTTAGCACTTCGGAGGGGGCATAGGTCCCTCAGCTTATGACCCTGGGCTATTAGTTCTAAGTCGAAGTATTTATACTTCACCTTCATTAGTAAGAGATAGTTGCCATTTAGTAATTTTTTTTTATTCTTGTGGTCTACTCAGTTACTTACAAAATTAGAAAGATCTTGGTTTAGTAACGTGTTCTTAAATTTACTACTGATATGATTAAACTCTACGCGTTCTAATCGCAAGAACTTCTTCTCGCTGGTGACCCACGATTATTTGATGCTACTCTAAAATTAAAAACAAAAAAAAACGTTGTGACATGCTGTAGAATACATACAGTACATACTAATACATACTATACAGAAGATGTTTAATAACGTAATAATATTAGCTAATCTATGCTGCTACTACTAACGACTCGCCCTAGCGCCAAGCCGCCTGAGCCCAACATATCTATACACGCTCCTTCTCCATCACAATCCGTTCAAAGCCTTCCTCTGTACACCCCCCCAGGAAGTTTCTATTTCCCTTAAATCTTTCCTTACGAAATCTTCCCGCTTCAACCGAAGTCTCCGTTTAGCCCTAGACGTTTGGCCGAAAAGGACAATATTTTGCAATCGGTCATCCTTCATTCGCTGGACGTGCGTAGCCATCTCAACCTTTCTCTCATTATAGGCCTAATTTCCCTGTTTAGAGACATCATCCTAATTAATTGACATCATTAAAAAGTATTTAGTGGGAATGATTGTGACTCGTCACAAGTTGATTTACCATTACCATCATTCACTACCGTTTCTAGCAGTGCCAGTGGTAACGTCATTTAGCACTGTCATAGTAGCGGTAGCGATAGTTTGTGGTAACACCAAAGACTGTGGTTTATGTCGTAGAACTTACGCTTAATCAAATAGGCTCAGCTAGAACATCATCGCAAGTTGCATTGGGATCCTAACTTAGCTTTTAGAATGTTTAAAAAAATAACAATAATAATTAATTACTTCGAATTGCTGTGAGGCTGCTTTTAATTTGTAGAGTTTGATTTTATTTTGATGGAAGTGGCTGTTTGTTCTGCAAAAAGGGTGTGAATTCTGAAATGTATGCTGTGAATTCTGAAATAATTGGAAGTATGTTCTCTGTCTCAGATTTTATCATAGGGTGGATGGGATTAAACATGAGTGATTACATAATTCACCTCTCGTCATTGTGTGCGGGTAGTTCATAGTGTGTGTGTTGAACGTAGTCTACTTAGGGGATCAAATCTCGAAAAATTTTTTTTTAGATCAATTCTTCGAAGAAAATGAAGAACAGTTTCATATGTATGACAGTCATCTTTTACAAGCAGCTAAAGTTATTGGTTGTTTGACGTGGAGGTAGAAGTAAACTCGGCATTTTATAAGGAAGATAAGTTATTCTAAAGTATGAACTGATAGACCTGCATAAGGGAATCCGAAAAGATTAAGAATCTGTCATCTAAGTTTTACTAGAGATTAAAATGAAATTACATTTTTTTTTCAATTCAAATGCAAAAAAAAAATACATTTTTTCATTTCAAATGCAAAAAAAAATATTTCAAAATATTTTTTCCTGCTACTTAAAAAATATGAAATTATGGTGACCAAGAATAAAAGCTTGGGGCCCTCATCAGGACTAAAATATATAAATAAAAATAAAAGAAGACTAAAAAGCCTAGAAGGATACTAAAAGAGATTCAAGAATACTTAGGAGACGAAAGAAAAAAAAAAGAAGATTAAAATAGGACTGAAAACAAAAGAAGCTGTCCCGTCACCAGGACGGCTTTTTGTATCATAACCGCCTCTTTTTGAAATGCGCCCTTTTAGGGCACAATATGGTTTAGTGCGATATAGAAATTTTTGTAATTCTTTACAGACACATTTTATTGTAGAAAAGGTGAGCATGTTTGATCTTGGGAGTCAAGTGGTATGAAAATTTCAGGGATTATTTTCTTGGTCAAAAAGATCATCATTTTTCTGTGGGGATGGGGATTTCGCGCCCACAACCCCAATTTTAGAATTTATCTAACCCTGCTGTGTTAACCTAACCCTCAGAAACTCAAAAAAAGGTTTGAGTTAGATATAGTGTAAAAATAAGACATTATGCATCGCATATTCTGCCCATATTTTGAGCATAGCTAAATTGTTCCAAAATTCCTTTGTTTCTTCGTTTTTTTTTGTCACACTTTCTCTTTGGCTGCTCATTTTTGTATTTGTGGAGGATTTTGGGAGAGAATAAGCCTAGCACCAATTTTTTAGCCCTGAGCTGGGAACTCACCCTTATATAAGTGCCTAATGAGCAGCCAGAATCCGAGAAGGATCGCAGTCCAAACAATTTTCACACAGTCCATGGTCCACAGGTTTTATTTTTTGAACCTCTTCGGTATGCATACCCATGGGTATTTACTTCTTACCCATCTTCTGGGTCAACGGCCCTTAATTGAGTAAAATTTATCAGAATTGTTGTACTTTCGGGAAAACATAAAAAGTAGAATATATACTTCGTAATTAATGTGGTAATGATTTGTTGGTTGTAACTTAAAAATACTAATTCGTGTCTAATTTTAAGATGCGCTTCACGCTTCATTATGGTAGTACAAATCGTAAACCCTTAAAGCATACATATTGGAAACAAGTTTTAAATAAATGTTTGAAAATGGTGTGTTTTAAGGAAATATAGTTTTCTGCGTAGTAGTTATGAATGATTGATAGTACTGGTGGATATTTTGGACAAATAAAAACAAAGAAAAATGTAAAAAATAGTGACGAACACCACACTGCCTTTTCACCACAAACGACAAATAACAAGTTGAACAATACGGAATTCCTTTATTCGTTAGACAGTGGAATTCCAAACTTTTAAGTTAATATTTTGACCCTATGTGCAAGGGCCGTGCTCAGCATAACATAAATGAAAATAAAAAGGTGAAACTGACATTAAAATACGGCCTTTAAAACTAAAAAAATTAAGTTTTCATTTGTGTTATGTTGAGGACATAGAGCCGAAATATTCATTTGAAGTTTAGAATTCCACCGTCTTACAAAATCTCTATTGTTCTACTTGTTTTTTGTTGTTTAACATTGTAAAACGTTTGCAACTATGTAAAGACCAATGAAACAATGTTTACCTTCATAAAGGCCCCATACGAGGGCTGTTATGCGCCAAAAGGTAATGTATGTGCTTAATGAAAATTCCAAGAAACACTTTGTGCTCAGTTGACACAGACTTTTTCATTTGCAAGAATTTTGTCTATTTTTTTTTAACTTATATCAGAGCCAAGATCCTGGGACAACTTTAGAAAACATTTTAAATATCCATTCTAATTATCATTGATTAATGCCATAAGATTGCACCTAAGTTTGGATTGCCCTGATGAGTGTTGAAAGCAGACAAGTTGTTTTAACTCTTGTTTGACAGTGGTTGAAAGCCAAAACTGTTTGGGAGACGGTGGGGAGGGGGGCTTCAAAATTGTAGAGAACCTAGTGGTAGGTAATTTAGAATACATAAGATATATAGCTAGGTTTGTGACTTTTCTAACAAAGAATGGAATTGGCTTTAGAGAATTGGCCATCAACGTGCAATACAGAACGCGAAACCTTTTATGTGCCATATGTCTATTCGCATCCGGGCCACGGTGGTGTTTTACGAAAGAATTGAGCTCTGCCAGCTTATCGGCCTTTTGTACGCAAAAATATTTGGTTTCAATCCAGGCGAAAGAAAAGCTTTAAATGCATATTTCGAATATTTCAACATAAAATAACGTTTCACAAGCAGCCCAATTCGAGTAACAACATAGAAACTCAATAGATAGATAGGTAGGTTAAAGCTTCAATTTACACAAGGTTATTACTAAATATTTAACTTCAGCCAAGTAAGTGAATGGGACTAACCATGAATTTTACGCTAAATTATGCAGTCAGAACAAAAGATATTACAGCCATAACTAATAGTACTGCCAGTCTCTTAAAAATACTAAATTTAGTCAGTGGGATCAATATGGGGGGCAAATGCCCCCTAGATCTTTCCCCGCGCTGTTTGGTAAATGGGGTGGATATTTTCGTTGAAAAACTCTTTTTTTTTCTATTTCTTTTTGAAAAAATTAAAATAACTTAAAATTTGCCCCATCCCCCCAAGTTTGTAAAAAATACATCCCTCCTTCTAAGTTTTGGTGAATTGACGCCACTGGCAAAAATACTCATTGCAGTAGATCTGATTCATACAGTTCAGACATCGCTGACTTGCATTTAATGACGTGAAAGGTTGAAAAATAAATCAGGCTGAAAAAATCAGTAAAAATAAGTTAAAAACATATGACACCAAACAGCTTAAGGAGGCCTAGCTTTCCTTTGAAGGTGTAATTGTATTTAGGAGTAAACATATTGTTAATGTTTGGATTTTTCCGAACGAAGAAGTGTTGTCAAATTTAACCAATTAATTTTGCTCATTTATTCTCCCGGTTCAGCCTGGCAACACTGACCAAAATGGGGTACTGCCCCAGAAACGTTATAATTTGAAATAACCAAACATAAATTTTAGAAAGTGTCGGTTTCAGGCTTGGATAGACCTAACATGGGTCCAGAGGGATAAAAAAAATGTTACAATTTGTTTCATTTTTGTTACGTTTTTACGAGTCGGACAAACATTTCGGTGGAGCTCAATCCCCCTAACTCCCTTGGATATGGCGTTGGGTGACAGACCGCCAGTCTGTGTGTCTCTCCCTTGACAGTTTCCTTTTCGTTTTTCTTTTCACTTTTACGCTCCTCTTTCCGCATACTGTATAGAGTTTCTATATAAATTACTACTATTATTGTAAAAAAAAAAAATCTAATAGTTTTTACAAGGTTCAAAATAAAAGGAGTCCGATGTCTTGGCCACCTTTCAAATATTTATCTACATGGTTCTGAAGTGAAGAAACTTTAGGGTTCCCGGTGGAAACTCTTCTCTCTCCCCTACCTGATTCCAGTGTGTCATTTCTAATGAGAGTGATGGGACATCTCTCCAGAGCGACTAAGTTATCAAAAGTGGGGGTCTTGTGATTAGCGTAAATTGAAAAGTGCGAACTTATATTAAGAATTTAAAGGTTTGTGAATTAAGTTTAAGCAAGGTTAAACGTTTTACAGAAAACTGTTGAGCTTCTGAAGTGATTGGAGAAACAGAGATTTTTCTTGGATTTCTTATTAAACATTGTAAAAAAAAAAATGATAAAACAGAAAACTCCTTATACAAAAAAAAATCCTTCAAACGGAATACATAAGCAGCGATCCTTCACTTTAAAAGTAAATTGTCAGTTTTGTAACAAAGTCCAGTGTAGTCAAAGAATTAAATCCTCTATAATAAGAAAAATGTATAGTTATTTTTGAGAATATATTCAGTGACTTTGCATCTACAAATTCTGACGATGATGGTCTTGTTCTAAAAGAAACAATGCTCTAAAATTTATTTTGTCCTTTTTTAGATTTTTTTTTCAATTTTGCACTTTATTGGTTGAATATTGTGATTTTTTTAATGACATGATTAGTAACAACAGAATTGTGAAGGGGGGATACTTGGAATGTAAAAAAAAAACACTATGTTGTTAAAAAAGGCCTATACTAAAACAAAAAAGAAAATTTCTGTCTTAGAAAGCGACACAAAGAAATTTGCCGCGGTTTCAGATTTGGTTTCAGAATTGCCATTAATACAAAATGTAACCACGAGTTATTGGAGAATCATTCAAAAAAAGATTTAAATTTTGAGGAGCACTAAAGGATAAATTGCACTAAAACTAGACATTTTAGACTAGACTATCAATCGAAGAAGATGATGTGATTTTTGAAGTAAGATAGGCTATCTTGCTCACCGCAAATTGTTATTTTGTCTTATTAATATAAGAAACTGATTTTTTTTTAAACAGCTTCTAAATGTTTTAAATTCTTGATTTAATAAGTTTTTTCTGTCATTTAATTAAACAAAAAAGCTGTAAGACCTCAAATTCTGAATAATTGTTGAATTTTCAAGATTTGTTGAACACTTCAAGACAGCTTTGTTCACATACATTTGCATATAATCCAAAGGAAAAATTAAACACTTTATTGACTTTGGCTGTTTATTTAAGGATGTTTTGTTGATATTTGTTTTCTTCTTGCTTGCACAAACCTTTAGAAAATGTGGGTAGTAATTTTCAGTTCCGTTTTGATTGTGAATAGTGACAGTTCCGGATTTGTTAAGTTTTAAGTGATATTGACTAAGGAAAGGGAAGCGTTAAGTTCGAATAATGAGTCGAAATCATCTGACTAGAAGCTCTGAGAATGTAAACGAACAAAGTGATAATGACATGTTTTCTAGCAGAAGTTCGAACAACTTAAATAAAAATGACACTGATTATCCTCAGTATCCTCCACATTTAGCTGGAGGAATGTGGCCCTTTATACCAGCTCCTCCCTATGCTGGTCAGTCGTGGCAGTATCAGAACTACTACTCACCTGGGTATATCCCCATTCAGCCTACTGCTTATGTAGGTCATCCTGTCGATAGCTGGGGACATCATTTCTGCCGAGCCACTCCCAGTCCTGGGTCTACATTAAACTTCAAGTCTTGTAGTATGGATAAACTTGCGGGTCAGCATAGACATGTTCCTCTTGTTTGTAACTCTCCCACGCCTTCACCTCCGGGGTCCCCACAGTTTCAAAGATCTTTAGTTCAGAGGAGTCCAAGTCCTTCGAGTAGAAACCTTAATAAGAAGACGGTTCAAAGCAGTATTGCTGGCAAGCCACCACGACCGACTCGAACTCAAAAGATGCCTGTAACTCGGTCTAAAACATTGGATAGTGATGGCGGAGATGGTTATTTAAGCGATGGTTTTGGATTAAGTATGGCTAGAACATCAAGCCCCATCGAGAATAAATTAGACAAAAGCAGTAAAGTCCCTAGTCTTGACTCACTGTATGAGCAACTTAAGCAGATTGCAGATAATGGTGCTAAAGCTGAACGTAATTTGACTGCAAGGGCCCTTGCATTTCTAAACGAAAAAACAATGAGCTGTGCTAGCATGCAGGAATGGGAGAGAAAGGTAAGACGCTATTCCTAGACTCTTTTGTACCATAGTTTATTGTTACAATGTTGATGGCATTATTTGAAGAACTTAATAGTAATATTGATTTGAGGGGATGTCTTACATTATTGACGACATGGGCTTCCAGTTTCCTACTCTACTCCCTACCCACATAACTCATCATGTCATAACTCACCATGTAGTTTCTTTAAGTATTTGTCCTGTATTGTCCTTTTTTTCTGTTTTTTTTTTGTATTATGTTGTACTCCCTGTTCTTCCTTTTTTGGTTGTGACAGGTTACAAAATAGATAAATAATGATAAATAAAAATAGATCAATAATAAAATTCGTTTAATTGAAATTTAAGGGTTTTCCAAGGACATAGTTTTAAACGTGAAACTAGAGTAATAATTTGATCCTGACGAGACAAAACCCAATGTGCAGCACACATCTTTCTTGTTTCTGAATCACAGCTGACAATTTCTGAATTGCTGGTTAGAAGGCTAGAGCTGAAATTAGAACATGGTCCAAAAGCAAAGTGCATTTTTCACAAATGTCGTTTAACTTCGACAAACTCGGTTAATATTAGAAGCCATTTATGAAATATGTATGTTAAATACTTTACTTTGCGTTGAGGCGCTTATATTGTATTTAATACCTCATATTTTTAATCAGTGACTCCAATATCTTTTAAATAGTGATTTGGGAGGAAATACAAAATTATTTTATGCTATATAATCAAACATGGGTTTTGTGGGCTTTCCTTCAGAACTGTCTCTAAGCCTCGGAATTTTATTCAGTTTTTATTTTCAGTTCTTGTTCGTTTTTAATTGCCAGAGTTTTTTTCTGAATATTAGTAGTTGTAATAAGTTTACTAGTTGGCTAATAAGTGTTATCAATAATAGCATTTAATCTTGATCAAACAGTTCGTGGTAACGAACTCAATAGTAAATAGTAAACGGCTCAATAGTAAACGAAACTCTAAAAAACGGATTTCGATGCTAAAAGATATATCAAAAGAATTGGATTTTTATGCTGATTTCAAATATCTAAGTTTCACCAAATTTGGTCTTTGTCATCAAAAGTTACGAGCCTGAGAAAATTTGCCTTATTTTGGAAAATAGGGGGAAACATCCCCTAATAGTCATAGGATCGCAACGAAAATCACAACATCGCATTCAGCGTATCAGAGAACCCTGTAGAAAAAATTTCAAGGTCCAATCTACAAAAAAGTGGGATTTCGTATTTTTTTTTTTGCTAGAAGACAAATCACGGATGCGTGTTTATTTCTTTGTTTTTTTTTCCCCAGGGGTCATCGTATCGACCAAGTGGTCCTAGAGTGTTGCAAGAGGGCTCATTCTGAAGGAAATGAAAAGTTCTAATGCCCTTTTTAAGTTATCGAAAAAATTGGAGGGCACCTAGGCCCCCTCCGACGCTCATTTTTTTCCCAAAGTCAACGGATCAAAATTTTGAGATAGCCATTTTGTTCCGCATAGTCGAAAACCATAATAACTATGTCTTTGGGGATGACTTACCCCCCACAGTCCCTGGAGGAGGGGCTGCAAGTTACTAACTTTGACCAATGTTTACATACAGTAATGGTTATTGGGAAGTGTACCGACATTTTCAGGGGGATTTTTTTGTTTGGGTGTGGGTTTCAGGGGAGGGGGCTATATTGGAGGATCTTTCCTTGGAGGAATATTTCATGGGGGAAGAGAAATTCAATGAAAAGGGCGCAGGATTTTCTAGCATTGCTATTAAAAAAACAACAATGAAAATATAAACATGAAACAGTTTTTTCAATTGAAAGTAAGGAGAAGCATTAAAACTTAAAACGTACAGAGATTATTACGCATATGAGGGGTTTTAAAAATACTTTAGCATAAAGAGCGAGGTATTTAGAAGGAGATAAATACTTCGCTCTTCATACTAAATTATTTTTAGTAATTTCAACTATTTATTCTACGGCCTTTCTGATTCAGGGGTTATTCTTAAAGAATTGGGACAAAACTTAAGATTTAGTGTGAAGAGCGAGGTATTACTGAGGGGACAAACCCCCTCATATATATAATCAAAAATACAAGAATATAAAAGTTTGTTACGTAAGTTAATTCTAAAGTTACGTATATTTTTTACTAATAAAAACGTTCGTTAAAAATTAAAAGTTCCAGTTGCCTTTTTAAGTAACCGAAAAATTGGAGGGCAACTAGGCCTCCTTCCCCACCCCTTATTTCTCAAAATCGTCTGATCAAAACTAAGAGAAAGCCATTTAGCAAAAAAAAGAATTAACATGCAAATTTCATTTTAATAATTTATGTACGGAGAGCCAAAATCAGACATGCATTAATTCAGAAACTTTCAGAAATTAAATAAAAAAAACAAGTTTTTTGAAATGAAAGTAAGGAGCGACATTAAAACTTAATACGAACAGAAATTACTCCGTATATGAAAGGGGCTTTTCCTCCTCGACACCCCGCTCCTCGCGCTAAAGTTTGATTCTTTCTCGCAACTCTACTTTTTAAAACAATAAAAAACTTTAGCGTAAAGAGCGGGGTGTCGAGGAGGAAAAGCCCTTTTCATATACGGAGTAATTCTGTTCGTTTTAAGTTTTAATGTCGCTCCTTACTTTCATTTCAAAAAACTTGTTTTTTTATTTAATCAATAGTAAAAATGGAGTCAGTAGCGGACCGGGTGGGAGCATGTTTTGAACGATAGCCTACACAATTATTTTGGACTTCTATATTGGAATACCAGTATCAGATTTATAATCGACATAATATTTATCACAATCGATCATAAGTCCTTTAATACCAATTGTGGAGAGGATCAGTAATATTTGGGAAATATGTACTTAATAGATTTGGACTTTAGCCTTGTTTATTTCATTAATAATTTTATATTTGTAACGAAATATATATGTCATAAATATGTAGGTAGTACATTTCAGTCTTGGGAGTTCATATTGCTGACTTACCGATTTAATGACTTACAGTGTAGTCATCTAAGAACATCTCCTAATTAATCCTAGATTGACCATGAGTCGAAAAGGGATGTATATTATTGTTTAAGGGAATCAGGGGAAATGGAGGGAGTGGCATGGGGAATGGGACGAAGAGTACCCCTTTCACTTTTTTAATCATATAGATTGAAAATTCTTGCATGCTTTATATCAGATTTGGAGTTAGCAAGCTCAGAGACCTTTGAGTACCATTTTTGGCGAATCAAACTCTATTTTTGGAATATGTAGCCCACATAATGTATTTCGATTTTCCCTTGTCTTGATGTGATCTTCTCAATCTATGATAATTAACATCGAAGCATTTGAATCATTCTCTGAATAATTTTCATACACTCATAAGTCAAAAGAGGATCAGCAGGCTTTTATTTGAAAATTTAGGAGCTGGGAAGCTGAAAAGGAAGAGGGCCTCACTCTGGTCACATTGAAAAACTCTTGTATGACTCAGATTTCAACAAGGTCTAACATGCCCACCGGCCTATTAAGGCCCAGCCAAAGTCCAAGAATTTAACTCGCT